>NW_027274236.1:0-119858 GCF_030028105.1 Mobula birostris | reverse complement strand
AGTGTGGTGTGATTGTGAGACTAGGGTGAGTGTGGTTTGATTGAGACCAGGGTGAGTGTAGTGTGATTGTGAGACCAGGGTGAGTGTGGCTTGATTGTGAGACCACGGTGAGTGTGGTATGATTGAGAGCAGGGTGAGTGTGGTGTGATTGTGAGACAGGGTGAGTGTGGTGTGATTCAGACCAGGGTGAGTGTGGTGTGATTCAGACCAGGGAGAGTAGGGTGTGATTCAGACCAGGGTGAGTGTGGTGTGATTGCTACCAGGGTTGTGTGGTGTGATTGTGAGACCAGGGTAAGTGTGGTGTGATTGTGAGACCAGGGTGATTGTGGTGTGATTTTGAGTATGGGGTGATTGTGGTGAGATTCAGACCAATGTGAGTATGTGTGATTGTGAGACCAGAGTGAGTGTGGTGTGATTGTGAGATCAGGGTGAGTGTGGTGTGATTGAGACCAGGGTGAATGTGGTGTGATTGTGAGACCAGGGTGATTGTGGTGAGATTGAGACCAATGTGAGTGTGTGTGATTGTGAGACCAGAGTGAGGGTGGTGTGATTGTGAGACCAGGGTGAGTGTGGTGTAATTGAGAACAGGGTGAGTATGGTGTGATTCAGACCAGCGTGTGTGTGGTGTGATTCAGAGCAGGGTGAGTGTGGTATGATTGAGACGAGGTGAGTGTGGTGTGATTGTGAGACCAATCTGAGTGTGGTGTGATTGTGAGACCAGGGTGAGTGTGGTGTGATTCAGACCAGGGTGCGTGTGGTGTGATTGAGAGACCAGGGTGAGTGTGGTGTGATTGAGACTAGGGTGAGTGTGGTAAGATTGAGACCAGGGTGAGTGTGGTGTGTGTGATTGTGATACCAGGTTGAAGTGTAGTGTGATATTAGGATGAATGTGAGTATGGTGTGATTGAGACCAGGGTAAGTGTGGTGTGATTGAGACCAGGGGTGAGCGTGGTGTGATTGTGAGACCAGGGTGAGTGTGGTGTGATTGTGAGACGAATCTGAGTGTGGTGTGATTGTGAGAGCATGGTGAGTGTGGTGTGATGGAGACCAGCGTGTGTGTGGTGTGATTCAGAGCAGGGTGAGTGTGGTATGATTGAGACGAGGGTGAGTGTGGTGTGATTGTGAGACCAATCTGAGTGTGGTGTGATTATGAGACCAGGGTGATTGTGGTGTGATTTTGAGACTGGGGGGATTGTGGTGAGATTGAGACCAATGTGAGTGTGTGTGATTGGGAGACCAGAGTGAGTGTGGTGTGATTGTGAGACCAGGGTGAGTGTGGTGTGATTGAGGCCAGGGTGAGTGTGGTGTGATTGTACCACCAGGGTGAGTGTGGTGTGATTCAGAGCAGGGTGAGTGTGGTATGATTGAGACGAGGGTGAGTGTGGTGTGATTATGAGACCAATCTGAGTGTGGTGTGATTGTGAGACTAGGGTGAGTGTGGTATGATTGAGACCAGGGTGAGTGTGGTGTGATTGTGATACCAGGTTGAAGTGTAGTGTGATATTAGGACGAATGTGAGTATGGTGTGATTGAGACCAGGGTAAGTGTGGTGTGATTGAGACCAGGGTGAGTGTGGTGTGATTGTGAGACCAGGGTGAGTGTGGTGTGATTGTGAGACGAATCTGAGTGTGGTGTGATTGTGAGAGCATGGTGAGTGTGGTGTGATTGAGACCAGTGATAGTGGGGTGTGATTGTGAGACCAGGGTGATTGTTGTGTGATTGTGAGACTTGGGTGATTGTGGTGAGATTGAGACCAATGTGAGTGTGTGTGATTGTGAGACCAGAGTGTGCGTGGTGTGATTGAGAGACCCGGGTGAGTGTGGTGTGATTGAGACCAGGGTGACCGTGGTGTGATTGAGACCAATGTGAGTGTGGAGTGATTGTAAGACCAGGGTGAGTGTGGTGTGATTGTGAGACCAATGTGAGTGTGGTGTGATTGAGACCAGAGTAAGTGTGGTGTGATTGTGAGACTAGGGTGAGTGTGGTTTGATTGAGACCAGGGTGAGTGTAGTGTGATTGTGAGACCAGGGTGAGTGTGGTGTGATTGTGAGACCAGGGTGAGTGTGGCTTGATTGTGAGACCAGGGTGAGTGTGCTATGAGTGAGACCAGGGTGAGTGTGGTGTGATTGTGAGACCAATTTGAGTGTGGTGTGATTGTGAGACCAGGGTGAGTGTGGTGTGACTGAGACCAGGGTGAATGTGGTGTGATTGTAAGACCAGGGTGAGTGTGGTGTGATTGAAACCAGGGTGAATGTGGTGTCATTGAGACCAGGGTAAGTGTTGTGTGAATGTGAGACCAGGGTGATTGTTGTGTGATTGTGAGACTGGGGTGATTGTGGTGAGATAGAGACCAATGTGAGTGTGTGTGATTGTGAGACCAGAGTGAGCGTGGTGTGATTGAGAAACCAGGGTGACCGTGGTGTGATTGAGACCAATGTGAGTGTGGAGTGATTGTGAGACCAGGGTGAGTGTGGTGTGATTGTGAGACCAATGTGAGTGTGGTGTGATTGAGACCAGGGTAAGTGTGGTGTGATTGTGAGACTAGGGTGAGTGTGGTTTGATTGAGACCAATGTGAGTGTGTGTGATTGTGAGACCAGAGTGAGGGTGGTGTGATTGTGAGACCAGGGTGAGTGTGGTGTAATTGAGAACAGGGTGAGTATGGTGTGATTCAGACCAGCGTGTGTGTGGTGTGATTCAGAGCAGGGTGAGTGTGGTATGATTGAGACGAGGGTGAGTGTGGTGTGATTGTGAGACCAATCTGAGTGTGGTGTGATTGTGAGACCAGGGTGAGTGTGGTGTGATTCAGACCAGGGTGCGTGTGGTGTGATTGAGAGACCAGGGTGAGTGTGGTGTGATTAAGACTAGGGTGAGTGTGGTAAGATTGAGACCAGGGTGAGTGTGGTGTGATTGAGACCAGGGTGAGTGTAGTGTGATTGTGAGACCAATGTGAGTGTGGTGTGATTGAGACAAGGGTAAGTGTGGTGTGATTGTGAGACCAGGGTGATTGTGAGACTGGGGTGATTGTGGTGAGATTGAGACCAATGTAAGTGTGTGTGATTGTGAGACTAGAGTGAGTGTGGTGTGATTGTGAGACCAGGGTGAGTGTGGTGTGATGCAGACCAAAGTGAATGTGGTGTGATTGTGAGACCAGGTTGAGTGTGGTGTGATTGAGACCAGGGTGAATGTGGTGTGATTGTAAGACCAGGGTGATTGTGGTGCGATTGAGACCAGGGTGAGTGTGGTCTGATTGTGAGACCAATGTGAGAGTGGTGTGATTGAGACCAGGGTAAGTGTGGTGTGATTGTGAGACCAGGGTGATTGTTGTGTGATTGTGAGACTGGGGTGATTGTGTTGAGATTGAGACCAATGTGAGTGTGTGTGATTGTGAGACCAGAGTGAGCGTGGTGTGATTGAGAGACCAGGGTGACCGTGGTGTGATTGAGACCAATGTGAGTGTGGAGTGATTGTGAGACCAGGGTGAGTGTGGTGTGATTGTGAGACCAATGTGAGTGTGGTGTGATTGAGACCAGGGTAAGTGTGGTGTGATTGTGAGACTAGGGTGAGTGTGGTTTGATTGAGACCAGGGTGAGTGTAGTGTGATTGTGAGACCAGGGTGAGTGTGGCTTGATTGTGAGACCAGGGTGAGTGTGGTATGATTGAGAGCAGGGTGAGTGTGGTGTGATTGTGAGACCAGGGTGAGTGTGGTGTGATTCAGACCAGGGTGAGTGTGGTGTGATTCAGACCAGGGAGAGTAGGGTGTGATTCAGACCAGGGTGAGTGTGGTGTGATTGCTACCAGGGTAGGTGTGGTGTGATTGTGAGACCAGGGTAAGTGTGGTGTGATTGTGAGACCAGGGTGATTGTGGTGTGATTTTGAGTATGGGGTGATTGTGGTGAGATTCAGACCAATGTGAGTATGTGTGATTGTGAGACCAGAGTGAGTGTGGTGTGATTGTGAGATCAGGGTGAGTGTGGTGTGATTGAGACCAGGGTGAATGTGGTGTGATTGTGAGACCAGGGTGATTGTGGTGAGATTGAGACCAATGTGAGTGTGTGTGATTGTGAGACCAGAGTGAGGGTGGTGTGATTGTGAGACCAGGGTGAGTGTGGTGTAATTGAGAACAGGGTGAGTATGGTGTGATTCAGACCAGCGTGTGTGTGGTGTGATTCAGAGCAGGGTGAGTGTGGTATGATTGAGACGAGGGTGAGTGTGGTGTGATTGTGAGACCAATCTGAGTGTGGTGTGATTGTGAGACCAGGGTGAGTGTGGTGTGATTCAGACCAGGGTGCGTGTGGTGTGATTGAGAGACCAGGGTGAGTGTGGTGTGATTGAGACTAGGGTGAGTGTGGTATGATTGAGACCAGGGTGAGTGTGGTGTGATTGTGATACCAGGTTGAAGTGTAGTGTGATATTAGGACGAATGTGAGTATGGTGTGATTGAGACCAGGGTCAGTGTGGTGTGATTGAGACCAGGGTGAGTGTGGTGTGATTGTGAGACCAGGGTGAGTGTGGTGTGATTGTGAGACGAATCTGAGTGTGGTGTGATTGTGAGAGCATGGTGAGTGTGGTGTGATTGAGACCAGTGAGAGTGGGGTGTGATTGTGAGACCAGGGTGATTGTTGTGTGATTGTGAGACTTGGGTGATTGTGGTGAGATTGAGACCAATGTGAGTGTGTGTGATTGTGAGACCAGAGTGTGCGTGGTGTGATTGAGAGACCCGGGTGAGTGTGGTGTGATTGAGACCAGGGTGACCGTGGTGTGATTGAGACCAATGTGAGTGTGGAGTGATTGTGAGACCAGGGTGAGTGTGGTGTGATTGTGAGACCAATGTGAGTGTGGTGTGATTGAGACCAGGGTAAGTGTGGTGTGATTGTGAGACTAGGGTGAGTGTGGTTTGATTGAGACCAGGGTGAGTGTAGTGTGATTGTGAGACCAGGGTGAGTGTGGTGTGATTGTGAGACCAATTTGAGTGTGGTGTGATTGTGAGACCAGGGTGAGTGTGGTGTGACTGAGACCAGGGTGAATGTGGTGTGATTGTAAGACCAGGGTGAGTGTGGTGTGATTGAAACCAGGGTGAATGTGGTGTCATTGAGAGCAGGGTAAGTGTGGTGTGAATGTGAGACCAGGGTGATTGTTGTGTGATTGTGAGACTGGGGTGATTGTGGTGAGATTGAGACCAATGTGAGTGTGTGTGATTGTGAGACCAGAGTGAGCGTGGTGTGATTGAGAAACCAGGGTGACCGTGGTGTGATTGAGACCAATGTGAGTGTGGAGTGATTGTGAGACCAGGGTGAGTGTGGTGTGATTGTGAGACCAATGTGAGTGTGGTGTGATTGAGACCAGGGTAAGTGTGGTGTGATTGTGAGACTACGGTGAGTGTGGTTTGATTGAGACCAGGGTGAGTGTAGTGTGATTGTGAGACCAGGGTGAGTGTGGCTTGATTGTGAGACCAGGGTGAGTGTGGTATGATTGAGAGCAGGGTGAGTGTGGTGTGATTGTGAGACCAGGGTGAGTGTGGTGTGATTCAGACCAGGGTGAGTGTGGTGTGATTCAGACCAGGGAGAGTAGGGTGTGATTCAGACCAGGGTGAGTGTGGTGTGATTGCTACCAGGGTAGGTGTGGTGTGATTGTGAGACCAGGGTAAGTGTGGTGTGATTGTGAGACCAGGGTGATTGTGGTGTGATTTTGAGTATGGGGTGATTGTGGTGAGATTCAGACCAATGTGAGTATGTGTGATTGTGAGACCAGAGTGAGTGTGGTGTGATTGTGAGATCAGGGTGAGTGTGGTGTGATTGAGACCAGGGTGAATGTGGTGTGATTGTGAGACCAGGGTGATTGTGGTGAGATTGAGACCAATGTGAGTGTGTGTGATTGTGAGACCAGAGTGAGGGTGGTGTGATTGTGAGACCAGGGTGAGTGTGGTGTAATTGAGAACAGGGTGAGTATGGTGTGATTCAGACCAGCGTGTGTGTGGTGTGATTCAGAGCAGGGTGAGTGTGGTATGATTGAGACGAGGGTGAGTGTGGTGTGATTGTGAGACCAATCTGAGTGTGGTGTGATTGTGAGACCAGGGTGAGTGTGGTGTGATTCAGACCAGGGTGCGTGTGGTGTGATTGAGAGACCAGGGTGAGTGTGGTGTGATTGAGACTAGGGTGAGTGTGGTAAGATTGAGACCAGGGTGAGTGTGGTGTGATTGTGATACCAGGTTGAAGTGTAGTGTGATATTAGGATGAATGTGAGTATGGTGTGATTGAGACCAGGGTAAGTGTGGTGTGATTGAGACCAGGGTGAGCGTGGTGTGATTGTGAGACCAGGGTGAGTGTGGTGTGATTGTGAGACGAATCTGAGTGTGGTGTGATTGTGAGAGCATGGTGAGTGTGGTGTGATGGAGACCAGCGTGTGTGTGGTGTGATTCAGAGCAGGGTGAGTGTGGTATGATTGAGACGAGGGTGAGTGTGGTGTGATTGTGAGACCAATCTGAGTGTGGTGTGATTATGAGACCAGGGTGATTGTGGTGTGATTGTGAGACTGGGGTGATTGTGGTGAGATTGAGACCAATGTGAGTGTGTGTGATTGGGAGACCAGAGTGAGTGTGGTGTGATTGTGAGACCAGGGTGAGTGTGGTGTGATTGAGGCCAGGGTGAGTGTGGTGTGATTGTACCACCAGGGTGAGTGTGGTGTGATTCAGAGCAGGGTGAGTGTGGTATGATTGAGACGAGGGTGAGTGTGGTGTGATTATGAGACCAATCTGAGTGTGGTGTGATTGTGAGACTAGGGTGAGTGTGGTATGATTGAGACCAGGGTGAGTGTGGTGTGATTGTGATACCAGGTTGAAGTGTAGTGTGATATTAGGACGAATGTGAGTATGGTGTGATTGAGACCAGGGTAAGTGTGGTGTGATTGAGACCAGGGTGAGTGTGGTGTGATTGTGAGACCAGGGTGAGTGTGGTGTGATTGTGAGACGAATCTGAGTGTGGTGTGATTGTGAGAGCATGGTGAGTGTGGTGTGATTGAGACCAGTGATAGTGGGGTGTGATTGTGAGACCAGGGTGATTGTTGTGTGATTGTGAGACTTGGGTGATTGTGGTGAGATTGAGACCAATGTGAGTGTGTGTGATTGTGAGACCAGAGTGTGCGTGGTGTGATTGAGAGACCCGGGTGAGTGTGGTGTGATTGAGACCAGGGTGACCGTGGTGTGATTGAGACCAATGTGAGTGTGGAGTGATTGTAAGACCAGGGTGAGTGTGGTGTGATTGTGAGACCAATGTGAGTGTGGTGTGATTGAGACCAGAGTAAGTGTGGTGTGATTGTGAGACTAGGGTGAGTGTGGTTTGATTGAGACCAGGGTGAGTGTAGTGTGATTGTGAGACCAGGGTGAGTGTGGTGTGATTGTGAGACCAGGGTGAGTGTGGCTTGATTGTGAGACCAGGGTGAGTGTGCTATGAGTGAGACCAGGGTGAGTGTGGTGTGATTGTGAGACCAATTTGAGTGTGGTGTGATTGTGAGACCAGGGTGAGTGTGGTGTGACTGAGACCAGGGTGAATGTGGTGTGATTGTAAGACCAGGGTGAGTGTGGTGTGATTGAAACCAGGGTGAATGTGGTGTCATTGAGACCAGGGTAAGTGTTGTGTGAATGTGAGACCAGGGTGATTGTTGTGTGATTGTGAGACTGGGGTGATTGTGGTGAGATTGAGACCAATGTGAGTGTGTGTGATTGTGAGACCAGAGTGAGCGTGGTGTGATTGAGAAACCAGGGTGACCGTGGTGTGATTGAGACCAATGTGAGTGTGGAGTGATTGTGAGACCAGGGTGAGTGTGGTGTGATTGTGAGACCAATGTGAGTGTGGTGTGATTGAGACCAGGGTAAGTGTGGTGTGATTGTGAGACTAGGGTGAGTGTGGTTTGATTGAGACCAATGTGAGTGTGTGTGATTGTGAGACCAGAGTGAGGGTGGTGTGATTGTGAGACCAGGGTGAGTGTGGTGTAATTGAGAACAGGGTGAGTATGGTGTGATTCAGACCAGCGTGTGTGTGGTGTGATTCAGAGCAGGGTGAGTGTGGTATGATTGAGACGAGGGTGAGTGTGGTGTGATTGTGATACCAATCTGAGTGTGGTGTGATTGTGAGACCAGGGTGAGTGTGGTGTGATTCAGACCAGGGTGCGTGTGGTGTGATTGAGAGACCAGGGTGAGTGTGGTGTGATTAAGACTAGGGTGAGTGTGGTAAGATTGAGACCAGGGTGAGTGTGGTGTGATTGAGACCAGGGTGAGTGTAGTGTGATTGTGAGACCAATGTGAGTGTGGTGTGATTGAGACAAGGGTAAGTGTGGTGTGATTGTGAGACCAGGGTGATTGTGAGACTGGGGTGATTGTGGTGAGATTGAGACCAATGTAAGTGTGTGTGATTGTGAGACTAGAGTGAGTGTGGTGTGATTGTGAGACCAGGGTGAGTGTGGTGTGATGCAGACCAAAGTGAATGTGGTGTGATTGTGAGACCAGGTTGAGTGTGGTGTGATTGAGACCAGGGTGAATGTGGTGTGATTGTAAGACCAGGGTGATTGTGGTGCGATTGAGACCAGGGTGAGTGTGGTCTGATTGTGAGACCAATGTGAGAGTGGTGTGATTGAGACCAGGGTAAGTGTGGTGTGATTGTGAGACCAGGGTGATTGTTGTGTGATTGTGAGACTGGGGTGATTGTGTTGAGATTGAGACCAATGTGAGTGTGTGTGATTGTGAGACCAGAGTGAGCGTGGTGTGATTGAGAGACCAGGGTGACCGTGGTGTGATTGAGACCAATGTGAGTGTGGAGTGATTGTGAGACCAGGGTGAGTGTGGTGTGATTGTGAGACCAATGTGAGTGTGGTGTGATTGAGACCAGGGTAAGTGTGGTGTGATTGTGAGACTAGGGTGAGTGTGGTTTGATTGAGACCAGGGTGAGTGTAGTGTGATTGTGAGACCAGGGTGAGTGTGGTGTAATTGAGAACAGGGTGAGTATGGTGTGATTCAGACCAGCGTGTGTGTGGTGTGATTCAGAGCAGGGTGAGTGTGGTATGATTGAGACGAGGGTGAGTGTGGTGTGATTGTGAGACCAATCTGAGTGTGGTGTGATTGTGAGACCAGGGTGAGTGTGGTGTGATTCAGACCAGGGTGCGTGTGGTGTGATTGAGAGACCAGGGTGAGTGTGGTGTGATTGAGACTAGGGTGAGTGTGGTAAGATTGAGACCAGGGTGAGTGTGGTGTGATTGTGATACCAGGTTGAAGTGTAGTGTGATATTAGGATGAATGTGAGTATGGTGTGATTGAGACCAGGGTAAGTGTGGTGTGATTGAGACCAGGGTGAGCGTGGTGTGATTGTGAGACCAGGGTGAGTGTGGTGTGATTGTGAGATGAATCTGAGTGTGGTGTGATTGTGAGAGCATGGTGAGTGTGGTGTGATGGAGACTAGCGTGTGTGTGGTGTGATTCAGAGCAGGGTGAGTGTGGTATGATTGAGACGAGGGTGAGTGTGGTGTGATTGTGAGACCAGGGTGATTGTGGTGTGATTGTGAGACTGGGGTGATTGTGGTGAGATTGAGACCAATGTGAGTGTGTGTGATTGGGAGACCAGAGTGAGTGTGGTGTGATTGAGAGACCAGGGTGAGTGTGGTGTGATTGAGACCAGGTTGACCGTGGTGTGATTGAGAGCAATGTGAGTGTGGTGTGATTGTGAGACCAGGGTGAGTGTGGTGTGATTGAGGCCAGGGTGAGTGTGGTGTGATTGTACCACCAGGGTGAGTGTGGTGTGATTGTGAGACGAGGGTGAGTGTGGTGTGATTCAGAGCAGGGTGAGTGTGGTATGATTGAGACTAGGGTGATTGTGGTGTGATTCAGACCAGGGTGCGTGTGGTGTGATTGAGAGACCAGGGTGAGTGTGGTGTGATTGTGAGATGAATCTGAGTGTGGTGTGATTGTGAGAGCATGGTGAGTGTGGTGTGATGGAGACCAGCGTGTGTGTGGTGTGATTCAGAGCAGGGTGAGTGTGGTATGATTGAGACGAGGGTGAGTGTGGTGTGATTGTGAGACCAATCTGAGTGTGGTGTGATTATGAGACCAGGGTGATTGTGGTGTGATTGTGACACTGGGGTGATTGTGGTGAGATTGAGACCAATGTGAGTGTGTGTGATTGGGAGACCAGAGTGAGTGTGGTGTGATTGAGAGACCAGCGTGAGTGTGGTGTGATTGAGACCAGGTTGACCGTGGTGTGATTGAGACCAATGTGAGTGTGGTGTGATTGTGAGACCAGGGTGAGTGTGGTGTGATTGAGGCCAGGGTGAGTGTGGTGTGATTGTACCACCAGGGTGAGTGTGGTGTGATTGTGAGACGAGGGTGAGTGTGGTGTGATTCAGAGCAGGGTGAGTGTGGTATGATTGAGACGAGGGTGATTGTGGTGTGATTCAGACCAGGGTGCGTGTGGTGTGATTGAGAGACCAGGGTGAGTGTGGTGTGATTGTGAGACGAATCTGAGTGTGGTGTGATTGTGAGAGCATGGTGAGTGTGGTGTGATTGAGACCAGTGATAGTGGGGTGTGATTGTGAGACCAGGGTGATTGTTGTGTGATTGTGAGACTTGGGTGATTGTGGTGAGATTGAGACCAATGTGAGTGTGTGTGATTGTGAGACCAGAGTGTGCGTGGTGTGATTGAGAGACCCGGGTGAGTGTGGTGTGATTGAGACCAGGGTGACCGTGGTGTGATTGAGACCAATGTGAGTGTGGAGTGATTGTGAGACCAGGGTGAGTGTGGTGTGATTGTGAGACCAATGTGAGTGTGGTGTGATTGAGACCAGGGTAAGTGTGGTGTGATTGTGAGACCAGGGTGAGTGTGGTGTTATTGAGAGACCAGGGTGAGTGTGGTGTGATTGAGACCAGGGTGAGTATGGTGTGATTCAGACCAGCGTGTGTGTGGTGTGATTCATAGCAGGGTGAGTGTGGTATGATTGAGACGAGGGTGAGTGTGGTGTGATTGAGACCAGGGTGAGTGTGATGTGATTGTGAGACCAATGTGAGTGTGGTGTGATTGAGACCAGGGTAAGTGTGGTGTGATTGTGAGACCAGGGTGAGTGTGGTGTGATTGTGAGACCAGGGTGAGTGTGGTGTGATTGAGACCAGGGTGAATGTGGTGTGGTTGTGAGACCAAGGTGATTGTGGTGAGATTGAGACCAATGTGAGTGTGTGTGATTGTGAGACCAGAGTGAGTGTGGTGTGATTGTGAGACCAGGGTGAGCGTGGTGTGATTGAGACCAGGGTGAATGTGGTGTGATTGTGAGACCAGGGTGAGTGTGGTGTGACTGAGACCAGGGTGAATGTGGTGTGATTGTGAGACCAGGGTGAGTGTGGTGTGATTGAAACCAGGGTGAATGTGGTGTGATTGAGACCAGGGTGAGTGTGGTCTGATTGTGAGACCAATGTGAGAGTGGTGTGATTGAGACCAGGGTAAGTGTGGTGTGATTGTGAAACCAGGGTGATTGTGGTGTGATTGTGAGACTGGGGTGATTGTGGTGAGATTGAGACCAATGTGAGTGTGTGTGATTGTGAGACCAGAGTGAGCGTGGTGTGATTGAGAGACCAGGGTGACGGTGGTGTGATTGAGACCAATGTGAGTGTGGAGTGATTGTGAGACCAGGGTGAGTGTGGTGTGATTGTGAGACCAATGTGAGTGTGGTGTGATTGAGACCAGGGTAAGTGTGGTGTGATTGTGAGACAAATTTGAGTGTGGTATGATTGTGAGACCAGGGTGAGTGTGGTGTGATTCAGACCAGGGAGAGTATGGTGTGATTCAGACCAGGGTGAGTGTGGTGTGATTGCGACCAGGGTAGGTGTGGTGTGATTGTGAGACCAGGGTAAGTGTGGTGTGATTGTGAGACCAGGGTGATTGTGGTGTGATTTTGAGTATGGGGTGATTGTGGTGATATTCAGACCAATGTGAGTATGTGTGATTGTGAGACCAGAGTGAGTGTGGTGTGATTGTGAGATCAGGGGGAGTGTGGTGTGATTGAGACCAGGGTGAATGTGGTGTGATTGTGAGACCAGGGTGATTGTGGTGAGATTGAGACCAATGTGAGTGTGTGTGATTGGGAGACCAGAGTGAGTGTGGTGTGATTGAGAGACCAGCGTGAGTGTGGTGTGATTGAGACCAGGTTGACCGTGGTGTGATTGAGACCAATGTGAGTGTGGTGTGATTGTGAGACCAGGGTGAGTGTGGTGTGATTGAGGCCAGGGTGAGTGTGGTGTGATTGTACCACCAGGGTGAGTGTGGTGTGATTGTGAGACGAGGGTGAGTGTGGTGTGATTCAGAGCAGGGTGAGTGTGGTATGATTGAGACGAGGGTGATTGTGGTGTGATTCAGACCAGGGTGCGTGTGGTGTGATTGAGAGACCAGGGTGAGTGTGGTGTGATTGTGAGACGAATCTGAGTGTGGTGTGATTGTGAGAGCATGGTGAGTGTGGTGTGATTGAGACCAGTGAGAGTGGGGTGTGATTGTGAGACCAGGGTGATTGTTGTGTGATTGTGAGACTTGGGTGATTGTGGTGAGATTGAGACCAATGTGAGTGTGTGTGATTGTGAGACCAGAGTGTGCGTGGTGTGATTGAGAGACCCGGGTGAGTGTGGTGTGATTGAGACCAGGGTGACCGTGGTGTGATTGAGACCAATGTGAGTGTGGAGTGATTGTGAGACCAGGGTGAGTGTGGTGTGATTGTGAGACCAATGTGAGTGTGGTGTGATTGAGACCAGGGTAAGTGTGGTGTGATTGTGAAACCAGGGTGATTGTGGTGTGATTGTGAGACTGGGGTGATTGTGGTGAGATTGAGACCAATGTGAGTGTGTGTGATTGTGAGACCAGAGTGAGCGTGGTGTGATTGAGAGACCAGGGTGACCGTGGTGTGATTGAGACCAATGTGAGTGTGGTGTGATTGAGACCAGGGTAAGTGTGGTGTGATTGTGAGACCAGGGTGAGTGTGGTGTTATTGAGAGACCAGGGTGAGTGTGGTGTGATTGAGACCAGGGTGAGTATGGTGTGATTCCGACCAGCGTGTGTGTGGTGTGATTCATAGCAGGGTGAGTGTGGTATGATTGAGACGAGGGTGAGTGTGGTGTGATTGAGACCAGGGTGAGTGTGATGTGATTGTGAGACCAATGTGAGTGTGGTGTGATTGAGACCAGGGTAAGTGTGGTGTGATTGTGAGACCAGGGTGAGTGTGGTGTGATTGTGAGACCAGGGTGAGTGTGGTGTGATTGAGACCAGGGTGAATGTGGTGTGGTTGTGAGACCAAGGTGATTGTGGTGAGATTGAGACCAATGTGAGTGTGTGTGATTGTGAGACCAGAGTGAGTGTGGTGTGATTGTGAGACCAGGGTGAGCGTGGTGTGATTGAGACCAGGGTGAATGTGGTGTGATTGTGAGACCAGGGTGAGTGTGGTGTGACTGAGACCAGGGTGAATGTGGTGTGATTGTGAGACCAGGGTGAGTGTGGTGTGATTGAAACCAGGGTGAATGTGGTGTGATTGAGACCAGGGTGAGTGTGGTCTGATTGTGAGACCAATGTGAGAGTGGTGTGATTGAGACCAGGGTAAGTGTGGTGTGATTGTGAAACCAGGGTGATTGTGGTGTGATTGTGAGACTGGGGTGATTGTGGTGAGATTGAGACCAATGTGAGTGTGTGTGATTGTGAGACCAGAGTGAGCGTGGTGTGATTGAGAGACCAGGGTGACGGTGGTGTGATTGAGACCAATGTGAGTGTGGAGTGATTGTGAGACCAGGGTGAGTGTGGTGTGATTGTGAGACCAATGTGAGTGTGGTGTGATTGAGACCAGGGTAAGTGTGGTGTGATTGTGAGACAAATTTGAGTGTGGTATGATTGTGAGACCAGGGTGAGTGTGGTGTGATTCAGACCAGGGAGAGTATGGTGTGATTCAGACCAGGGTGAGTGTGGTGTGATTGCGACCAGGGTAGGTGTGGTGTGATTGTGAGACCAGGGTAAGTGTGGTGTGATTGTGAGACCAGGGTGATTGTGGTGTGATTTTGAGTATGGGGTGATTGTGGTGATATTCAGACCAATGTGAGTATGTGTGATTGTGAGACCAGAGTGAGTGTGGTGTGATTGTGAGATCAGGGGGAGTGTGGTGTGATTGAGACCAGGGTGAATGTGGTGTGATTGTGAGACCAGGGTGATTGTGGTGAGATTGAGACCAATGTGAGTGTGTGTGATTGGGAGACCAGAGTGAGTGTGGTGTGATTGAGAGACCAGCGTGAGTGTGGTGTGATTGAGACCAGGTTGACCGTGGTGTGATTGAGACCAATGTGAGTGTGGTGTGATTGTGAGACCAGGGTGAGTGTGGTGTGATTGAGGCCAGGGTGAGTGTGGTGTGATTGTACCACCAGGGTGAGTGTGGTGTGATTGTGAGACGAGGGTGAGTGTGGTGTGATTCAGAGCAGGGTGAGTGTGGTATGATTGAGACGAGGGTGATTGTGGTGTGATTCAGACCAGGGTGCGTGTGGTGTGATTGAGAGACCAGGGTGAGTGTGGTGTGATTGTGAGACGAATCTGAGTGTGGTGTGATTGTGAGAGCATGGTGAGTGTGGTGTGATTGAGACCAGTGAGAGTGGGGTGTGATTGTGAGACCAGGGTGATTGTTGTGTGATTGTGAGACTTGGGTGATTGTGGTGAGATTGAGACCAATGTGAGTGTGTGTGATTGTGAGACCAGAGTGTGCGTGGTGTGATTGAGAGACCCGGGTGAGTGTGGTGTGATTGAGACCAGGGTGACCGTGGTGTGATTGAGACCAATGTGAGTGTGGAGTGATTGTGAGACCAGGGTGAGTGTGGTGTGATTGTGAGACCAATGTGAGTGTGGTGTGATTGAGACCAGGGTAAGTGTGGTGTGATTGTGAAACCAGGGTGATTGTGGTGTGATTGTGAGACTGGGGTGATTGTGGTGAGATTGAGACCAATGTGAGTGTGTGTGATTGTGAGACCAGAGTGAGCGTGGTGTGATTGAGAGACCAGGGTGACCGTGGTGTGATTGAGACCAGGGTAAGTGTGGTGTGATTGTGAGACAAATTTGAGTGTGGTATGATTGTGAGACCAGGGTGAGTGTGGTGTGATTCAGACCAGGGAGAGTATGGTGTGATTCAGACCAGGGTGAGTGTGGTGTGATTGCGACCAGGGTAGGTGTGGTGTGATTGTGAGACCAGGGTAAGTGTGGTGTGATTGTGAGACCAGGGTGATTGTGGTGTGATTTTGAGTATGGGGTGATTGTGGTGATATTCAGACCAATGTGAGTATGTGTGATTGTGAGACCAGAGTGAGTGTGGTGTGATTGTGAGATCAGGGGGAGTGTGGTGTGATTGAGACCAGGGTGAATGTGGTGTGATTGTGAGACCAGGGTGATTGTGGTGAGATTGAGACCAATGTGAGTGTGTGTGATTGTGAGACCAGAGTGAGGGTGGTGTGATTGTGTGACCAGGGTGTGTGTGGTGTAATTGAGAACAGGGTGAGTATGGTGTGATTCAGACCAGCGTGTGTGTGGTGTGATTCAGAGCAGGGTGAGTGTGGTATGATTGAGACGAGGGTGAGTGTGGTGTGATTGTGAGACCAATCTGAGTGTGGTGTGATTGTGAGACCAGGGTGAGTGTGGTGTGATTCAGACCAGGGTGCGTGTGGTGTGATTGAGAGACCAGGGTGAGTGTGGTGTGATTGAGACTAGGGTGAGTGTGGTAAGATTGAGACCAGGGTGAGTGTGGTGTGATTGTGATACCAGGTTGAAGTGTAGTGTGATATTAGGACGAATGTGAGTATGGTGTGATTGAGACCAGGGTAAGTGTGGTGTGATTGAGACCAGGGTGAGCGTGGTGTGATTGTGAGACCAGGGTGAGTGTGGTGTGATTGTGAGACGAATCTGAGTGAGGTGTGATTGTGAGAGCATGGTGAGTGTGGTGTGATTGAGACCAGCGTCTGTGTGGTGTGATTCAGAGCAGGGTGAGTGTGGTATGATTGAGACGAGGGTGAGTGTGGTGTGATTGTGAGACCAATCTGAGTGTGGTGTGATTATGAGACCAGGGTGATTGTGGTGTGATTGTGAGACTGGGGTGATTGTGGTGAGATTGAGACCAATGTGAGTGTGTGTGATTGGGAGACCAGAGTGAGTGTGGTGTGATTGAGCGACCAGGGTGATTGTTGTGTGATTGTGAGACTTGGGTGATTGTGGTGAGATTGAGACCAATGTGAGTGTGTGTGATTGTGAGACCAGAGTGTGCGTGGTGTGATTGAGAGACCCGGGTGAGTGTGGTGTGATTGAGACCAGGGTGACCGTGGTGTGATTGAGACCAATGTGAGTGTGGAGTGATTGTGAGACCAGTGTGAGTGTGGTGTGATTGTGAGACCAATGTGAGTGTGGTGTGATTGAGACCAGGGTAAGTGTGGTGTGATTGTGAGACTAGGGTGAGTGTGGTTTGATTGAGACCAGGGTGAGTGTAGTGTGATTGTGAGACCAGGGTGAGTGTGGTGTGATTGTGAGACCAGGGTGAGTGTGGCTTGATTGTGAGACCAGGGTGAGTGTGCTATGATTGAGACCAGGGTGAGTGTGGTGTGATTGTGAGACCAATTTGAGTGTGGTGTGATTGTGAGACCAGGGTGAGTGTGGTGTGATTCAGACCAGGGTGAGTGTGGTGTGATTCAGACCAGGGTGAGTGTGGTTTGAGTGCTACCAGGGTGAGTGTGGTGTGATCGTGAGACCAGGGTAAGTGTGGTGTGATTGTGAGACTGGGGTTATTGTGGTGAGATTCAGACCAATGTGAGTGTGTGTGATTGTGAGACCAGAGTGAGTGTGGTGTGATTGTGAGACCAGGGCGAGTGTGGTGTGATTGAGACCAGGGTGAATGTGGTGTGGTTGTGAGACCAAGGTGATTGTGGTGAGATTGAGACCAATGTGAGTGTGTGTGATTGTGAGACCAGAGTGAGTGTGGTGTGATTGTGAGACCAGGGTGAGCGTGGTGTGATTGAGACCAGGGTGAATGTGGTGTGATTGTGAGACCAGGGTGAGTGTGGTGTGACTGAGACCAGGGTGAATGTGGTGTGATTGTAAGACCAGGGTGAGTGTGGTGTGATTGAAACCAGGGTGAATGTGGTGTGATTGAGACCAGGGTGAGTGTGGTCTGATTGTGAGACCAATCTGAGAGTGGTGTGATTGAGACCAGGGTAAGTGTGGTGTGATTGTGAGACCAGGGTGATTGTGGTGTGATTGTGAGACTGGGGTGATTGTGGTGAGATTGAGACCAATGTGAGTGTGTGTGATTGTGAGACCAGAGTGAGCGTGGTGTGATTGAGAGACCAGGGTGACGGTGGTGTGATTGAGACCAATGTGAGTGTGGAGTGATTGTGAGACCAGGGTGAGTGTGGTGTGATTGTGAGACCAATGTGAGTGTGGTGTGATTGAGACCAGGGTAAGTGTGGTGTGATTGTGAGACAAATTTGAGTGTGGTATGATTGTGAGACCAGGGTGAGTGTGGTGTGATTCAGACCAGGGAGAGTATGGTGTGATTCAGACCAGGGTGAGTGTGGTGTGATTGCTACCAGGGTAGGTGTGGTGTGATTGTGAGACCAGGGTAAGTGTGGTGTGATTGTGAGACCAGGGTGATTGTGGTGTGATTTTGAGTATGGGGTGATTGTGGTGATATTCAGACCAATGTGAGTATGTGTGATTGTGAGACCAGAGTGAGTGTGGTGTGATTGTGAGATCAGGGGGAGTGTGGTGTGATTGAGACCAGGGTGAATGTGGTGTGATTGTGAGACCAGGGTGATTGTGGTGAGATTGAGACCAATGTGAGTGTGTGTGATTGTGAGACCAGAGTGAGGGTGGTGTGATTGTGAGACCAGGGTGAGTGTGGTGTAATTGAGAACAGGGTGAGTATGGTGTGATTCAGACCAGCGTGTGTGTGGTGTGATTCAGAGCAGGGTGAGTGTGGTATGATTGAGACGAGGGTGAGTGTGGTGTGATTGTGAGACCAATCTGAGTGTGGTGTGATTGTGAGACCAGGTTGAGTGTGGTGTGATTCAGACCAGGGTGCGTGTGGTGTGTTTGAGAGACCAGGGTGAGTGTGGTGTGATTGAGACTAGGGTGAGTGTGGTAAGATTGAGACCAGGGTGAGTGTGGTGTGATTGTGATACCAGGTTGAAGTGTAGTGTGATATTAGGACGAATGTGAGTATGGTGTGATTGAGACCAGGGTGAGCGTGGTGTGATTGTGAGACCAGGGTGAGTGTGGTGTGATTGTGAGACGAATCTGAGTGAGGTGTGATTGTGAGAGCATGGTGAGTGTGGTGTGATTGAGACCAGCGTGTGTGTGGTGTGATTCAGAGCAGGGTGAGTGTGGTATGATTGAGACGAGGGTGAGTGTGGTGTGATTGTGAGACCAATCTGAGTGTGGTGAGATTATGAGACCAGGGTGATTGTGGTGTGATTGTGAGACTGGGGTGATTGTGGTGAGATTGAGACCAATGTGAGTGTGTGTGATTGGGAGACCAGAGTGAGTGTGGTGCGATTGAGAGACCAGGGTGAGTGTGGTGTGATTGAGACCAGGTTGACCGTGGTGTGATTGAGACCAATGAGAGTGTGGTGTGATTGTGAGACCAGGGTGAGTGTGGTGTGATTGAGGCCAGGGTGAGTGTGGTGTGATTGTACCACCAGGGTGAGTGTGGTGTGATTGTGAGACGAGGGTGAGTGTGGTGTGATTCAGAGCAGGGTGAGTGTGGTATGATTGAGACGAGGGTGAGTGTGGTGTGATTATGAGACCAATCTGAGTGTGGTGTGATTGTGAGACTAGGGTGATTGTGGTGTGATTCAGACCAGGGTGCGTGTGGTGTGATTGAGAGACCAGGGTGAGTGTCGTGTGATTGAGACTAGGGTGAGTGTGGTATGATTGAGACCAGGGTGAGTGTGGTGTGATTGTGATACCAGGTTGAGTGTAGTGTGATTGTGGGACCAATGTGAGTATGGTGTGATTGAGACCAGGGTAAGTGTGGTGTGATTGAGACCAGGGTGAGTGTGGTGTGATTGTGAGACCAGGGTGAGTGTGGTGTCATTGTGTGACCAATCTGAGTGTGGTGTGATTTTGAGAGCATGGTGAGTGTGGTGTGATTGAGACCAGGGTGAGTGTGGTGTGATTGAGACCTGGGTGAGTATGCTCTGATTCAGACCAGGGTTAGTGTGGTGTGATTCAGACCAGGGTGAATGTGGTATGATTGAGAGCAGGGGGAGTGTGGTGTGATTGTGAGACCAATCTGAGTGTGGTGTGATTATGAGACCAGGGTGATTGTGGTGTGATTGTGAGACTGGGGTGATTGTGGTGAGATTCAGACCAATGTGAGTGTGTGTGATTGTGAGACCAGAGTGAGTGTGGTGTGATTGAGAGCCCAGGGTGAGTGTGGTGTGATTGAGACCAGGTTGACCGTGGTGTGATTGAGACCAATGTGAGTGTGGTGTGATTGTGAGACCAGGGTGAGTGTGGTGTGATTGAGGCCAGGATGAGTGTGGTGTGATTGTACCACCAGGGTGAGTGTGGTGTGATTGTGAGACGAGGGTGAGTGTGGTGTGATTCAGAGCAGGGTGAGTGTGGTATGATTGAGACGAGGGTGAGTGTGGTGTGATTATGAGACCAATCTGAGTGTGGTGTGATTGTGAGACTAGGGTGAGTGTGGTGTGTTTCAGACCAGGGTGCATGTGGTGTGATTGAGACACCAGGGTGAGTGTCGTGTGATTGAGACTAGGGTGAGTGTGGTATGATTGAGACCAGGGTGAGTGTGGTGTGATTGTGAGACCAGGGTGAGTGTGGTGTGATTGTGTGACCAATCTGAGTGTGGTGTGATTTTGAGAGCATGGTGAGTGTGGTGTGATTGAGACCAGTGTGAGTGGGGTGTGATTGTGAAACCAGGGTTAGTGTGGTGTGATTCAGACCAGTGTGAATGTGGTATGATTGAGACCAGGGGGAGTGTGGTGTGATTGTGAGAGCAATCTGAATATGGTGTGATTATGAGACCAGGGTCAGTGTGGTGTGATTCAGACCAGGGTGTGTGTGGTGTGATTGAGAGACCAGAGTGAGTGTGGTGTGATTCAGACCAGGATGAGTGTGGTGTGATTGTGAGGCAAATGTGAGTGTGGTGTGATTGTGAGACCAATGTGAGTGCAGTGTGATTGAGACCAGGGTTAGTGTGGTGTGATTATGAGACCAGGGTGATTTTGGTGTGATTGTGAGACTGGGGTGATTGTGGAGAGATTCTGACCAATGTGAGTGTGTGTGATTGTGAGACCAGAGTGAGTGTGGTGTGATTGAGAGACCAGGGTGAATGTGGTGTGATTGAGACCAGGTTGACCATGGTGTGATTGAGACCAATGTGAGTGTGGTGTGATTGTGAGACCAGGGTGAGTGTGGTGTGCTTGAGGCCAGGGTGAGTGTGGTGTGATTGTACCACCAGGGTGAGTGTGGTGTGATTGTGAGACGAGGGTGAGTGTGGTGTGATTCAGAGCAGGGTGAGTGTGGTATGATTGAGACGAGGGTGAGTGTGCTGTGATTATGAGACCAATCTGAGTGTGGTGTGATTGTGAGACTAGGGTGAGTGTGGTGTGATTCAGACCAGGGTTCGTGTGGTGTGATTGAGAGACCAGGTTGAGTGTAGTGTGATTGTGGGACCAATGTCAGTATGGTGTGATTGAGACCAGGGTAAGTGTGGTGTGATTGAGACCAGGGTGAGTGTGGTGTGATTTTGAGACCAGGGTGAGTGTGGTGTGATTGTGAGACCAGTCTGAGTGTGGTTTGATTGTGAGAGCATGGTGAGTGTGGTGTGATTGTGAAACCAGGGTGAGTGTGGTGTGATTGAGACCAGGGTGAGTATGCTCTGATTTAGACCAGCGTTAGTGTGGTGTGATTCAGACCAGGGTGAATGTGGTATGATTGAGACCAGGGGGAGTGTGGTGTGATTGTGAGACCAGGGTGATTGTGGTGTGATTTTGAGACTGGGGTGATACTGGTGAGATTGAGACCAATGTGAGTGTGTGTGATTTTGAGACCAGAGTGAGTGTGGTGTGATTCAGACCAGGGTTAATGTGGTGTGATTGTGAGACCAGGGTGAGTGTGCTGTGATTGAGACCAGGGTGAATGTGGTGTGATTGTGAGACCAGGGTGAGTGTGCTGTGATTGAGACCAGGGTGAGTGTGGTGTGATTGTGAGACCAATGTGAGTGTGGTGTGATTGAGACCAGGGTAAGTGTGGTGTGATTGTGAGACCAGGGTGATTGTGGTGTGATTGTGAGACTGGGGTGATTGTGGTGAGATTCAGACCAATGTGAGTGTGTGTGATTGTGAGACCAGAGTGAGTGTGGTGTGATTGAGAGACCAGGGTGCGAGTGGCGTGATTGAGACCAGGGTGACCGTGGTGTGATTGAGACCAATGCGAGTGTGGAGTGATTCTGAGACCAGGGTGAGTGTGGTGCGATTGTGAGACCAGGGTGAGTGTGGCGTGATTGTGAGACGAGTGTGAGTGTGGTGTGATTGTGAGACCAGGGTGAGTGTGGTGTGATTGAGACGAGGGTGAGTGTGGTGTGATTTTGAGACCAGGGTGAGTGTGGTGTGATTGTGAGACCAATCTGAGTGTGGTTTGATTGTGAGAGCATGGTGAGTGTGGTGTGATTGTGAAACCAGGGTGAGTGTGGTGTGATTGAGACCAGGGTGAGTATGCTCTGATTCAGACCAGAGTTAGTGTGGTGTGATTCAGACCAGGGTGAATGTGGTATGATTGAGACCAGGGGGAGTGTGGTGTGATTCAGACCAGGGTGTGTGTGCTGTGATTGAGAGACCAGAGTGAGTGTGGTGTTATTCAGACTAGGGTGAGTGTGATGTGATTGTGAGACCAGGGTGAGTGTGGTGTGATTGAGACCAGGGTGAGTGTGGTGTGATTGCGACCAGGGAGAGTGTGGTGTGATTGTGAGACGAAACTGAGTGTGATGTGATTGTGAGACCAGGGTCAGTGTGGTGTGATTCAGACCAGGGTGTGTGTGGTGTGATTGAGAGACCAGAGTGAGTGTGGTGTTATTCAGAGTAGGGTGAGTGTGATGTGATTGTGAGACCAGGGTGAGTGTGGTGTGATTGAGACCAGGGTGAGTGTGGTGTGATTGCGACCAGGGAGAGTGTGGTCTGATTGAGACCAGGGTGAGAGTGGTGTGATTGTGAGACGAATCTGAGTGTGATGTGATTGTGAGACCAGGGTCAGTGTGGTGTGATTCAGACCAGGATGTGTCTGCTGTGATTGAGAGATCAGAGTGAGTGTGGTGTGATTGAGACCAGGGAGAGGGTGGTCTGATTGAGACCAGGGTGAGTGTGGTGTGATTGTCAGACCAATCTGAGTGTGGTGTGATTGTGAGACCAGGGTGAGAGTGGTGTTATTCAGAGACCAGGGTGAGTGTGGTGTGATTGTGAGACCAATGTGAGTGTGGTGTGATTGAGACAAGGCTAAGTGTGGTGTGATTGTGAGACCAGGGTGATTGTGGTGTGATTGTGAGACTGGGGTGATTGTGGTGAGATTGAGACCAATGTGAGTGTGTGTGATTGAGAGACCAGGGTGCGAGTGACGTGATTGAGAACAGGGTGACCGTGGTGTGATTGAGACCAATGCGAGTGTGGAGTGATTCTGAGACCAGGGTGAATGTGGTGTGGTTGTGAGACCAGGGTGAGTGTGGTGTGATTGAGACCAGGGTGAATGTGGTGTGATTGTGAGACCAGGGTGAGTGTGGTGTGATTGAGACCAGGGTGAGTGTGGTGTGATTGTGAGACCAATGTGAGTGTGGTGTGATTGAGACCAGGTTAAGTGTGGTGTGATTGTGAGACCAGGATGATTGTGGTGTGATTGTGAGACTGGGGTGATTGTGGTGAGATTGAGACCAATGTGAGTGTGTGTGATTGAGAGACCAGGGTGCGAGTGGCGTGATTGAGACCAGGGTGACCGTGGTGTGATTGAGATCAATGCGAGTGTGGAGTGATTCTGAGACCAGGGTGAGTGTGGTGCGATTGTGAGACCAGGGTGAGTGTGGTGTGAGTGTGAGACCAGGGTGAGTGTGGTGTGATTGTGAGACCAGGGTGAGTGTGGTGTGATTCAGACCAGGGTGAGTGTGGTGTGATTGAGACAAGGGTAAGTGTGGTGTGATTGTGAGACCAGGGTGAGTGTAGTGTGATTGAGACCAGGTTGACCGTGGTGTGATTGAGACCAATGTGAGTGTGTGTGATTGTGAGACCAGGGTGAGTGTGGTGTGATTGAGACCAGGGTGAGTGTGGTGTGATTGTGAGACCAGGGTGAGTGTGGTGTAATTGAGACCAGGGTGAGTATGGTGTGATTCAGACCAGCTTGTGTGTGGTGTGATTCAGAGCAGGGTGAGTGTGGTATGATTGAGACGAGGGTGAGTGTGGTGTGATTCAGACCAGGGTGCGTGTGGTGTGATTGAGAGACCAGGGTGAGTGCGGTGTGATTGAGACGAGGGTGAGTGTGGTATGATTGAGACCAGGGTGAGTGTGGTGTGATTGTGATACCAGGTTGAGTGTAGTGTGATTGTTGGACGAATGTGAGTATGGTGTGATTGAGACCAGGGTAAGTGTGGTGTGATTGAGACCAGGGTGAGTGTGCTGTGATTGTGAGACCAGGATGTGTGTGGTGTGATTTTGAGACCAATCTGAGTGTGGTGTGATTGTGAGAACATGGTGAGTGTGGTGTGATTGAGACCAGTGTGAGTGGGGTGTGATTGTGAGACCAGGGTGATTGTTGTGTGATTGTGAGATTGGGGTGATTGTGGTGAAATTGAGACCAATGTGAGTGTGGGTGATTGTGAGACCAGAGTGTGCGTGGTGTGATTGAGAGACCAGGGTGAGTGTGGTGTGATTGAGAGCAGGGTGACCGTGGTGTGATTGAGACCAGTGTGAGTGTGGAGTGATTGTGAGACCAGGGTGAGTGTGGTGTGATTGTGAGACCAATGTGAGTGTGGTGTGATTGAGACCAGGGTAAGTGTGGTGTGATTGTGAGACTGGGGTGATTGTGGTGTGATTGTGAGACCGGGGTGATTGTGGTGAGATTCAGACCAATGTGAGTGTGTGTGATTGTGAGACCAGAGTGAGTGTGGTGTGATTGAGAGACCAGGGTGAGTGTGGTGTGATTGAGACCAGGGTGAATGTGGTGTGATTGTGAGACCAGAGTGAGTGTGGTGTGATTGAGAGACCAGGGTGAGTGTGGTGTGATTCAGACCAGGGCGAATGTGGTGTGATTGTGAGACCAGGGTGAGTGTGCTGTGATTGAGACCAGGGTGAATGTGGTGTGATTGTGAGACCAGGGTGAGTGTGGTGTGATTGAGACCAGGGTGAGTGTGGTGTGATTGTGAGACCAATGTGAGTGTGGTGTGATTGAGACCAGGGTAAGTGTGGTGTGATTGTGAGACCAGGGTGATTGTGGTGTGATTGTGAGACTGGGGTGATTGTGGTGAGATTCAGACCAATGTGAGTGTGTGTGATTGTGAGACCAGAGTGAGTGTGGTGTGATTGAGAGACCAGGGTGCGAGTGGCGTGATTGAGACCAGGGTGACCGTGGTGTGATTGAGACCAATGCGAGTGTGGAGTGATTCTGAGACCAGGGTGAGTGTGGTGCGATTGTGAGACCAGGGTGAGTGTGGCGTGATTGTGACACGAGGGTGAGTGTGGTGTGATTGTGAGACCAGGGTGAGTGTGGTGTGATTGAGACGAGGGTGAGTGTGGTGTGATTTTGAGACCAGGGTAAGTGTGGTGTGATTGTGAGACCAATCTGAGTGTGGTTTGATTGTGAGAGCATGGTGAGTGTGGTGTGATTGTGAAACCAGGGTGAGTGTGGCGTGATTGAGACCAGGGTGAGTATGCTCTGATTCAGACCAGCGTTAGTGTGGTGTGATTCAGAGCAGGGTGAGTGTGGTGTGATTGTGAGACCAATCTGAGTGTGGTGTGATTGTGAGACCAGGGTGAGTGTGGTGTGATTCAGACCAGGGTGCGTGTGGTGTGATTGAGAGACCAGGGTGAGTGTGGTGTGATTGAGACTAGGGTGAGTGTGGTATGATTGAGAGCAGGGTGAGTGTGGTGTGATTGTGATACCAGGTTGAGTGTAGTGTACTTGTGGGACCAATGTGAGTATGGTGTGATTGTGAGAGCATGGTGAGTGTGGTGTGATTGAGACCAGTGTGAGTGGGGTGCGATTGTGAAACCAGAGTGAGTGTGGTGTGATTGAGACCAGGGTGAGTGTGGTGTGATTGAGACCAGGGTGAGTGTGTTGTGATTGCGACCAGGGAGAGTGTGGTCTGATTGAGACCAGGGTGAGAGTGGTGTGATTGTGAGACCAATATGAGTGTGGAGTGATTGTGAGACCAATCTGAATATGATGTGATTGTGAGACCAGGGTCAGTGTGGTGTGATTCAGACCAGGGTGTCTGTGGTGTGATTGAGAGACCAGAGTGAGTTTGGTGTGATTCAGACCAGGGTGTGTGTGATGTGACTGTGAGACCAGGGTGAGTGTGGTGTGATTTAGACCAGGGTGAGTGTGGTCTGATTGAGAGCAGGGTGAGAGTGGTGTGATTGTGAGACCAATCTGAGTGTGGTGTGATTGTGAGACCAGGTTGAGTGTGGTGTGATTCAGACCAGGGCGAATGTGGTGTGATTGTGAGACCAGGGTGAGTGTGGTGTGATTGAGACCAGGGTGAATGTGGTGTGATTGTGAGACCAGGGTGAGTGTGGTGTGATTGAGACCAGGGTGAGTGTGGTGTGATTGTGAGACCAATGTGAGTGTGGTGTGATTGAGACCAGGGTAAGTGTGGTGTGATTGTGAGACCAGGGTGATTGTGGTGTGATTGTAAGACTGGGGTGATTGTGGTGAGATTCAGACCAATGTGAGTGTGTGTGATTGTGAGACCAGAGTGAGTGTGGTGTGATTGAGAGACCAGGGTGCGAGTGGCGTGATTGAGACCAGGGTGACCGTGGTGTGATTGAGACCAATACGAGTGTGGAGTGATTGTGAGACCAGGGTGAGTGTGGTGCGATTGTGAGAGCAGGGTGAGTGTGGCGTGATTGTGAGACCAGGGTGAGTGTGGTGTGATTGTGAGACCAGGGTGAGTGTGGTGTGATTGAGACCAGGGTGAGTGTGGTGTGATTGAGACAAGGGTAAGTGTGGTGTGATTGTGAGACCAGGGTGAGTGTGGTGTGATTGAGACCAGGTTGACCGTGGTGTGATTGAGACCAATGTGATTGTGTGTGATTGTGAGACCAGGGTGAGTGTGGTGTGATTGAGAGCAGGGTGAGTGTGGTGTGATTGTAAGACCAGGGTGAGTGGAGTGTGATTGTGAGACGAGGGTGAGTGTGGTATGATTGAGACCAGGGTGAGTGTGGTGTGATTGAGACCAGGGTGACCGTGGTGTGATTGAGACCAGTGTGAGTGTGGAGTAATTGTGAGACCAGGGTGAGTGTGGTGTGATTGTGAGACCAATGTGAGTGTGGTGTGATTGAGACCAGGGTAAGTGTGGTGTGATTGTGAGACCAGGGTGATTGTGGTGTGATTGTGAGACTGGGGTGATTGTGGTGAGATTCAGACCAATGTGAGTGTGTGTGATTGTGAGACCGGAGTGAGTGTGGTGTGATTGAGACCAGGTTGACTGTGGTGTGATTGAGACCATTGTGAGTGTGGTGTGATTGTGATACCAGGGTGAGTGTGGTGTGATTGAGACCAGGGTGAGTGTGGTGTGATTGTACCACCAGGGTGAGTGTGGTGTGATTGTGAGACGAGGGTGAGTGTGGTATGATTGAGACCAGGGTGAGTGTGGTGTGATTGAGACCACGGTGAGTGTGATGTGATTGTGAGACCAGGGTTAGTGTGGTGTAATTGAGACCAGGGTGAGTATGCTGTGATTCAGACCAGCGTGTGTGTGGTGTGATTCAGAGCAGGGTGAGTGTGGTATGATTGAGACGAAGGTCAGTGTGGTGTGATTGTGAGACCAATCTGAGTGTGGTGTGATTGAGAGACCAGGGTGAGTGTGGTGTGATTGAGACTAGGGTGAGTGTGGTATGATTGAGACCAGGGTGAGTGTGGTGTGATTGTGACACCAGGTTGAGTGTAGTGTGATTGTGGGACCAATGTGAGTATGGTGTGATTGAGACCAGGGTAAGTGTGGTGTGATTGAGACCAGGGTGAGTGTGGTGTGATTGTGAGACCAGGATGAGTGTGGTGTGGTTGTGAAACCAACCTGAGTGTGGTGTGATTCTGAGAGCATGGTGAGTGTGGTGTGATTGAGACCAGTGTGAGTGGGGTGTGATTGAGACCAGGGTGAGTATGCAGTGAATCAGACCAGGGTCAGTGTGGTGTTATTCAGACCAGGGTGTGTGGGGTGTGATTGAGAGACCAGAGTGAGTGTGGTGTGATTCAGACCTGGGTGAGTGTGGTGTGATTGAGACCAGGGTGAGTGTGGTGTGATTGAGACCAGGGTGAGTGTGGTGTGTTTGCGACCAGGGAGAGTGTGGTCTGATTGAGACCAGGGTGAGAGTGGTGTGATTGTGAGACCAATCTGAGTGTGGTGTGATTGTGAGACCAATCTGAATATGATGTGATTGTGAGACCAGGGTCAGTGTGGTGTGATTCAGACCAGGGTGTCTGTGGTGTGATTGAGAGACCAGAGTGAGTGTGGTGTGATTCAGACCAGGGTGAGTGTGATGTGATTGTGAGACCAGGGTGAGTGTGGTGTGATTGAGACCAGGGTGAGTGTGGTCTGATTGAGACCAGGGTGAGAGTGGTGTGATTGTGAGACCAATCTGAGCGTGGTGTGATTGTGAGACCAGGGTGAGTGTGGTATGATTGAGACCAGGGTGAGTGTGGTGTGATTGTGAGACCAGGTTGAGTGTAGTGTGATTGTGGGACCAATGTGAGTATGGTGTGATTGAGACCAGGGTGAGTGTGGTGTGATTGGGAGACCAATCTGAGTGTGATGTGATTGTCAGACCAGGGTCAGTGTGGTGTGATTCAGACCAGGATGTGTCTGCTGTGATTGAGAGATCAGAGTGAGTGTGGTGTGATTCAGACCAGGGTGAGTGTGACGTGGTTGTGATGTGATTGTGAAACCAGGGTGAGTGTGGTGTGATTGAGACCAGGGTGAGTGTGGTCTGATTGAGACCAGGGTGAGTGTGGTGTGATTGTGAGACCAATCTGAGTGTGGTGTGATTGTGAGACCAGGGTGAGTGTGGTGTTATTGAGAGACCAGGGTGAGTGTGGTGTAATTGAGACCAGGGTGAGTGTGGTGCGATTGAGACCAGGGTGAGTGTGGTATGATTGGGACCAGGTTGACTGTGGTGTGATTGTGAGAACAATCTGAGTGTGTTTTGATTGAAATCAGGGTGAGTGTGGTGTGATTGTACGACCAGTGTGAGTGTGATGTGATTGTGAGACCAATGTGAGTGTGGTGTGATTGAGACAAGGGTAAGTGTGGTGTGATTGTGAGACCAGGGTGATTGTGGTGTGATTGTGAGACTGGGGTGATTGTGGTGAGATTGAGACCAATGTGAGTGTGTGTGATTTTGAGACCAGAGTGAGTGTGGTGTGATTGTGATACCAGGGTGAGTGTGGTGTGATTCAGACCAGGGTGAATGTGGTGTGATTGTGAAACCAGGGTGAGTGTGGTGTGATTGAGACCAGGGTGAATGTGGTGTGATTGTGAGACCAGGGTGAGTGTGGTGTGATTCAGACCAGGGTGATTGTGATGTGATTGAGACCAGGGAGAGTGTGGTGTGATTGAGACCAGTGTGAGTGTGATGTGATTGTGAGACCAGGGTGAGTGTGGTGTGATTGAGACCAGGGTGAATGTGGTGTGATTGAGTCCAGGGTGAGTGTGGTGTGATTGCGACCATAGAGAGTGTGGTCTGATTGAGACCAGGGTGAGTGTGGTGTGATTGTGAGACCAATCTGAGTGTTTGTGTCTGTGAGACCAGGGTGAGTGTGGTATGATTGAGACCAGGGTGAGTGTGGTGTGATTGTGAGACCAGGTTGAGTGTAGTGTGATTGTGGGACCAATGTGAGTATGGTGTGATTGAGACCAGGGTGACTGTGGTGTGATTGTGAGACCAATCTGAGTGTTGTGTGTCTGTGAGACCAGGGTGAGTGTGGTATGATTGAGACCAGGGTGAGTGTGGTGTGATTGTGAGACCAGGCTGAGTGTAGTGTGATTGTGGGACCAATGTGAGTATGGTGTGATTGAGACCAGGGTTAGTGTGGTGTGATTGAGACCAGGGTGAATGTGGTGTGATTGAGACCAGGGTGAATGTGGTGTGATTGAGACCAGGGTGAGTGTGGTGTGATTGCGACCATAGAGAGTGTGGTCTGATTGAGACCAGGGTGAGTGTGGTTTAATTGTGAGACCAGGCTGAGTGTGGTGTTATTGAGAGACCAGGGTGAGTGTGGTGTAATTGAGACCAGGGTGAGTGTGGTATGATTGAGACGAGGTTGAGTGTGTTGTGAATGTGAGACCAATCTGAGTGTGGTGTGATTGAAACCAGGGTGAGTGTGGTGTGATTGTGAGACCAGGGTGAGTGTGGTGTGATTGTGAGACCAATGTGAGTGTGGTGTGATTGAGACAAGGGTAAGTGTGGTGCGATTGTGAGACCAGGGTGATTGTGAGACTGGGGTGATTGTGGTGAGATTGAGACCAATTTAAGTGTGTGTGATTGTGAAACTAGAGTGAGTGTGGTGTGATTGTGAGGCCAGGGTGAGTGTGGTGTGATTCAGACCAGGGTGAATGTGGTGTGATTGTGAGACCAGGGTGAGTGTGGTGTGATTGAAACCAGGGTGAATGTGATGTGATTGAGACGAGGGTGAGTGTGGTCTGATTGTGAGACCAATGTGAGTGTGGTGTGATTGAGACCAGGGTAAGTGTGGTGTGATTGTGAGACCAGGGTGATTGTTGTGTGATTGTGAGACTGGGGTGATTGTGGTGAGATTCAGACCAATGTGAGTGTGTGTGATTGTGAGACCAGAGTGAGCGCGGTGTGATTGAGAGACCAGGGTGAGTGTGGTGTGATTGAGACCAGGGTGACCGTGGTGTGATTGAGACCAATGTGAGCGTGGAGTGATTGTGAAACCAGGGTGAGTGTCGTGTGATTGTGAGACCAATGTGAGTGTGGTGTGATTGAGATCAGAGTGAGTGTGGTGTGATTCAGACCAGGGTGAGTGTGACGTGGTTGTGATGTGATTGTGAAACCAGGGTGAGTGTGGTGTGATTGAGACCAGGGTGAGTGTGGTCTGATTGAGACCAGGGTGAGTGTGGTGTGATTGTGAGACCAATCTGAGTGTGGTGTGATTGTGAGACCAGGGTGAGTGTGGTGTTATTGAGAGACCAGGGTGAGTGTGGTGTAATTGAGACCAGGGTGAGTGTGGTGCGATTGAGACCAGGGTGAGTGTGGTATGATTGGGACCAGGTTGACTGTGGTGTGATTGTGAGAACAATCTGAGTGTGTTTTGATTGAAATCAGGGTGAGTGTGGTGTGATTGTACGACCAGTGTGAGTGTGATGTGATTGTGAGACCAATGTGAGTGTGGTGTGATTGAGACAAGGGTAAGTGTGGTGTGATTGTGAGACCAGGGTGATTGTGGTGTGATTGTGAGACTGGGGTGATTGTGGTGAGATTGAGACCAATGTGAGTGTGTGTGATTTTGAGACCAGAGTGAGTGTGGTGTGATTGTGATACCAGGGTGAGTGTGGTGTGATTCAGACCAGGGTGAATGTGGTGTGATTGTGAAACCAGGGTGAGTGTGGTGTGATTGAGACCAGGGTGAATGTGGTGTGATTGTGAGACCAGGGTGACTGTGGTGTGATTGAGACCAGGGTGAGTGTGGTGTGATTGTGAGACCACTGTGAGTGTGGTGTGATGGAGACCAGGGTGAGTGTGGTGTATTGTGAGACCAATCTGAATGTGGTGTGATTGTGAGACCAGGGTCAGTGTGGTGTGATTCAGACCAGGGTGATTGTGATGTGATTGAGACCAGGGAGAGTGTGGTGTGATTGAGACCAGTGTGAGTGTGATGTGATTGTGAGACCAGGGTGAGTGTGGTGTGATTGAGACCAGGGTGAATGTGGTGTGATTGAGTCCAGGGTGAGTGTGGTGTGATTGCGACCATAGAGAGTGTGGTCTGATTGAGACCAGGGTGAGTGTGGTGTGATTGTGAGACCAATCTGAGTGTTTGTGTCTGTGAGACCAGGGTGAGTGTGGTATGATTGAGACCAGGGTGAGTGTGGTGTGATTGTGAGACCAGGTTGAGTGTAGTGTGATTGTGGGACCAATGTGAGTATGGTGTGATTGAGACCAGGGTGACTGTGGTGTGATTGTGAGACCAATCTGAGTGTTGTGTGTCTGTGAGACCAGGGTGAGTGTGGTATGATTGAGACCAGGGTGAGTGTGGTGTGATTGTGAGACCAGGCTGAGTGTAGTGTGATTGTGGGACCAATGTGAGTATGGTGTGATTGAGACCAGGGTTAGTGTGGTGTGATTGAGACCAGGGTGAATGTGGTGTGATTGAGACCAGGGTGAATGTGGTGTGATTGAGACCAGGGTGAGTGTGGTGTGATTGCGACCATAGAGAGTGTGGTCTGATTGAGACCAGGGTGAGTGTGGTTTAATTGTGATACCAGGCTGAGTGTGGTGTTATTGAGAGACCAGGGTGAGTGTGGTGTAATTGAGACCAGGGTGAGTGTGGTATGATTGAGACGAGGTTGAGTGTGTTGTGAATGTGAGACCAATCTGAGTGTGGTGTGATTGAAACCAGGGTGAGTGTGGTGTGATTGTGAGACCAGGGTGAGTGTGGTGTGATTGTGAGACCAATGTGAGTGTGGTGTGATTGAGACAAGGGTAAGTGTGGTGCGATTGTGAGACCAGGGTGATTGTGAGACTGGGGTGATTGTGGTGAGATTGAGACCAATTTAAGTGTGTGTGATTGTGAAACTAGAGTGAGTGTGGTGTGATTGTGAGGCCAGGGTGAGTGTGGTGTGATTCAGACCAGGGTGAATGTGGTGTGATTGTGAGACCAGGGTGAGTGTGGTGTGATTGAAACCAGGGTGAATGTGATGTGATTGAGACGAGGGTGAGTGTGGTCTGATTGTGAGACCAATGTGAGTGTGGTGTGATTGAGACCAGGGTAAGTGTGGTGTGATTGTGAGACCAGGGTGATTGTTGTGTGATTGTGAGACTGGGGTGATTGTGGTGAGATTCAGACCAATGTGAGTGTGTGTGATTGTGAGACCAGAGTGAGCGCGGTGTGATTGAGAGACCAGGGTGAGTGTGGTGTGATTGAGACCAGGGTGACCGTGGTGTGATTGAGACCAATGTGAGCGTGGAGTGATTGTGAAACCAGGGTGAGTGTCGTGTGATTGTGAGACCAATGTGAGTGTGGTGTGATTGAGACCAGGGTAAGTGTGGTGTGATTGTGAGACTAGGGTGAGTGTGGTTTGATTGAGACCAGGGTGAGTGTAGTGTGTTTGTGCGACCAGGGTGAGTGTGGTTTCATTGTGAGACCAGGGTAAGTGTGGCTTGCTTGTGAGACCAGGGTGAATGTGGTATGATTGAGACCAGGGTGAGTGTGGTGTGATTGTGAGACCAATTTGAGTGTGGTGTGATTGTGAGACCAGGGTGAGTGTGCTGTGATTCAGACCAGGGTGAGTGTGGTGTGATTGCTACCAGGGTGAGTGTGGTGTGATTGTGAGACCAGGGTGAGTGTGGTGTGATTGGGAGACCAATCTGAGTGTGATGTGATTGTCAGACCAGGGTCAGTGTGGTGTGATTCAGACCAGGATGTGTCTGCTGTGATTGAGAGATCAGAGTGAGTGTGGTGTGATTCAGACCAGGGTGAGTGTGACGTGGTTGTGATGTGATTGTGAAACCAGGGTGAGTGTGGTGTGATTGAGACCAGGGTGAGTGTGGTCTGATTGAGACCAGGGTGAGTGTGGTGTGATTGTGAGACCAATCTGAGTGTGGTGTGATTGTGAGACCAGGGTGAGTGTGGTGTTATTGAGAGACCAGGGTGAGTGTGGTGTAATTGAGACCAGGGTGAGTGTGGTGCGATTGAGACCAGGGTGAGTGTGGTATGATTGGGACCAGGTTGACTGTGGTGTGATTGTGAGAACAATCTGAGTGTGTTTTGATTGAAATCAGGGTGAGTGTGGTGTGATTGTACGACCAGTGTGAGTGTGATGTGATTGTGAGACCAATGTGAGTGTGGTGTGATTGAGACAAGGGTAAGTGTGGTGTGATTGTGAGACCAGGGTGATTGTGGTGTGATTGTGAGACTGGGGTGATTGTGGTGAGATTGAGACCAATGTGAGTGTGTGTGATTTTGAGACCAGAGTGAGTGTGGTGTGATTGTGATACCAGGGTGAGTGTGGTGTGATTCAGACCAGGGTGAATGTGGTGTGATTGTGAAACCAGGGTGAGTGTGGTGTGATTGAGACCAGGGTGAATGTGGTGTGATTGTGAGACCAGGGTGACTGTGGTGTGATTGAGACCAGGGTGAGTGTGGTGTGATTGTGAGACCACTGTGAGTGTGGTGTGATGGAGACCAGGGTGAGTGTGGTGTATTGTGAGACCAATCTGAATGTGGTGTGATTGTGAGACCAGGGTCAGTGTGGTGTGATTCAGACCAGGGTGATTGTGATGTGATTGAGACCAGGGAGAGTGTGGTGTGATTGAGACCAGTGTGAGTGTGATGTGATTGTGAGACCAGGGTGAGTGTGGTGTGATTGAGACCAGGGTGAATGTGGTGTGATTGAGTCCAGGGTGAGTGTGGTGTGATTGCGACCATAGAGAGTGTGGTCTGATTGAGACCAGGGTGAGTGTGGTGTGATTGTGAGACCAATCTGAGTGTTTGTGTCTGTGAGACCAGGGTGAGTGTGGTATGATTGAGACCAGGGTGAGTGTGGTGTGATTGTGAGACCAGGTTGAGTGTAGTGTGATTGTGGGACCAATGTGAGTATGGTGTGATTGAGACCAGGGTGACTGTGGTGTGATTGTGAGACCAATCTGAGTGTTGTGTGTCTGTGAGACCAGGGTGAGTGTGGTATGATTGAGACCAGGGTGAGTGTGGTGTGATTGTGAGACCAGGCTGAGTGTAGTGTGATTGTGGGACCAATGTGAGTATGGTGTGATTGAGACCAGGGTTAGTGTGGTGTGATTGAGACCAGGGTGAATGTGGTGTGATTGAGACCAGGGTGAATGTGGTGTGATTGAGACCAGGGTGAGTGTGGTGTGATTGCGACCATAGAGAGTGTGGTCTGATTGAGACCAGGGTGAGTGTGGTTTAATTGTGATACCAGGCTGAGTGTGGTGTTATTGAGAGACCAGGGTGAGTGTGGTGTAATTGAGACCAGGGTGAGTGTGGTATGATTGAGACGAGGTTGAGTGTGTTGTGAATGTGAGACCAATCTGAGTGTGGTGTGATTGAAACCAGGGTGAGTGTGGTGTGATTGTGAGACCAGGGTGAGTGTGGTGTGATTGTGAGACCAATGTGAGTGTGGTGTGATTGAGACAAGGGTAAGTGTGGTGCGATTGTGAGACCAGGGTGATTGTGAGACTGGGGTGATTGTGGTGAGATTGAGACCAATTTAAGTGTGTGTGATTGTGAAACTAGAGTGAGTGTGGTGTGATTGTGAGGCCAGGGTGAGTGTGGTGTGATTCAGACCAGGGTGAATGTGGTGTGATTGTGAGACCAGGGTGAGTGTGGTGTGATTGAAACCAGGGTGAATGTGATGTGATTGAGACGAGGGTGAGTGTGGTCTGATTGTGAGACCAATGTGAGTGTGGTGTGATTGAGACCAGGGTAAGTGTGGTGTGATTGTGAGACCAGGGTGATTGTTGTGTGATTGTGAGACTGGGGTGATTGTGGTGAGATTCAGACCAATGTGAGTGTGTGTGATTGTGAGACCAGAGTGAGCGCGGTGTGATTGAGAGACCAGGGTGAGTGTGGTGTGATTGAGACCAGGGTGACCGTGGTGTGATTGAGACCAATGTGAGCGTGGAGTGATTGTGAAACCAGGGTGAGTGTCGTGTGATTGTGAGACCAATGTGAGTGTGGTGTGATTGAGACCAGGGTAAGTGTGGTGTGATTGTGAGACTAGGGTGAGTGTGGTTTGATTGAGACCAGGGTGAGTGTAGTGTGTTTGTGCGACCAGGGTGAGTGTGGTTTCATTGTGAGACCAGGGTAAGTGTGGCTTGCTTGTGAGACCAGGGTGAATGTGGTATGATTGAGACCAGGGTGAGTGTGGTGTGATTGTGAGACCAATTTGAGTGTGTTGTGATTGTGAGACCAGGGTGAGTGTGCTGTGATTCAGACCAGGGTGAGTGTGGTGTGATTGCTACCAGGGTGAGTGTGGTGTGATTGTGAGACCAGGGTAAGTGTGGTGTGATTGTGAGACTAAGGTGATTGTGGTCTGATTGTGAGACTGGGGTGATTGTGGTGAGATTCAGACCAATGTGAGTGTGTGTGATTGTGAGACCAGAGTGAGTGTGGTGTGATTGTGAGACCAGGGTGAGTGTGGTGTGATTGAGACCATGGTGAATGTGGTGTGATTGTGAGACCAGGGTGATTGTGATGAGATTGAGACCAATGTGAGTGTGTGTCATTGTGAGACCAGAGTGAGTGTGGTGTGATTGTGAGACCAGGGTGAGCGTGGTGTGATTGAGACCAGGGTGAATGTGGTGTGATTGTGAGACCAGGGTGAGTGTGGAGTGACTGAGACCAGGGTGAGTGTGGTGTGATTGTGAGGCTAATGTGAGTTTGGTGTGATTGTGAGACCAATGTGAGTGCAGTGTGATTGAGACCAGGGTTAGTGTGGTGTGATTATGAGACCAGGGTGATTGTGGTGTGATTGTGAGACTGGGGTGATTGTGGTGAGATTCAGACCAATGTGAGTGTGTGTGATTGTGAGACCAGAGTGAGTGTGGTGTGATTGAGACCAGGGTGAGTGTGGTGTGATTGAGACCACGGTGAGTGTGATGTGATTGTGAGACCAGGGTGAGTGTGGTGTAATTGAGACCAGGGTGAGCATGCTGTGATTCAGACCAGCGTGTGTGTGGTGTGATTCAGAGCAGGGTGAGTGTGGTATGATTGAGACGAAGGTGAGTGTGGTGTGATTGTGAGACCAATCTGAGTGTGGTGTGATTGAGAGACCAGGGTTAGTGTGGTGTGATTGAGACTAGGGTGAGTGTGGTATGATTGAGACCAGGGTGAGTGTGGTGTGATTGCGATACCAGGTTGAGTGTAGTGTGATTGTGGGACCAATGTGAGTATGGTGTGATTGAGACCAGGGTAAGTGTGGTGTGATTGAGACCAGGGTGAGTGTGGTGTGATTGTGAGACCAGGGTGAGTGTGGTGTGATTGACACCAGGGTGAATGTGGTGTGATTGTGAGACCAGGGTGAGTGTGGTGTGATTGAGACCAGGGTGAGTGTGGTGTGATTGTGAGACCAATGTGAGTGTGGTGTGATGGAGACCAGGGTGAGTGTGGTGTGATTCAGACCAGGATGTGTGTGGTGTGATTGAGAGATCAGAGTGAGTGTGGTGTGATTTAGACCAGGGTGAGTGTGATGTGATTGTGAGACCAATCTGAGTGTGGTGTGATTGTGAGAGCATGGTGAGTGTGGCGTGATTGAGACCAGTGTGAGTGGGGTGTGATTGTGAAACCAGAGTGAGTGTGGTGTGATTGAGACCAGGGTGAGTATGCTGTGCATTAGACCAGGGTCAGTGTGGTGTTATTCAGACCAGGGTGTGTGGGGTGTGATTGAGAGACCAGAGTGAGTGTGGTGTGATTCAGACCAGGGTGAGTGTGATGTGATTGTGAGACCAGGGTGAGTGTGGTGTGATTGAGACCAGGGTGAGTGTGGTGTGTTTGCGACCAGGGAGAGTGTGGTCTGATTGAGACCAGGGTGAGAGTGGTGTGATTGTGAGACCAATCTGAGTGTGGTGTGATTGTGAGACCAATCTGAATATGATGTGATTGTGAGACCAGGGTCAGTGTGGTGTGATTCAGACCAGGGTGTCTGTGGTGTGATTGAGAGACCAGAGTGAGTGTGGTGTGATTCAGACCAGGGTGAGTGTGATGTGATTGTGAGACCAGGGTGAGTGTGGTGTGATTGTGACCAGGGTGAGTGTGGTCTGATTGAGACCAGGGTGAGAGTGGTGTGATTGTGAGACCAATCTGAGTGTGGTGTGACTGTGAGACCAGGGTGAGTGTGGTATGATTGAGACCAGGGTGAGTGTGGTGTGATTGTGAGACCAGGTTGAGTGTAGTGTGATTGTGGGACCAATGTGAGTATGGTGTGATTGAGACCAGGGTGAGTGTGGTGTGATTGTGAGACCAATCTGAGTGTGATGTGATTGTGAGACCAGGGTCAGTGTGGTGTGATTCAGACCAGGATGTGTCTGCTGTGATTGAGAGATCAGAGTGAGTGTGGTGTGATTCAGACCAGGGTAAGTGTGACGTGGTTGTGATGTGATTATGAAACCAGGGTGAGTGTGGTGTGATTGAGACCAGGCTGAGTGTGGTGTGATTGAGACCAGGGAGAGTGTGGTCTGATTGAGACCAGGGTGAGTGTGGTGTGATTGTGAGACCAATCTGAGTGTGGTGTGATTGTGAGACCAGGGTGAGTGTGGTGTTATTGAGAGACCAGGGTGAGTGTGGTGTAATTGAGACCAGGGTGAGTGAGGTGTGATTCAGACCAGGATGTGTCTGCTGTGATTGAGAGATCAGAGTGAGTGTGGTGTGATTCAGACCAGGGTGAGTGTGACGTGGTTGTGATGTGATTGTGAAACCAGGGTGAGTGTGGTGTGATTGAGACCAGGGTGAGTGTGGTCTGATTGAGACCAGGGTGAGTGTTGTGTGATTGTGAGACCAATCTGAGTGTGGTGTGATTGTGAGACCAGGGTGAGTGTGGTGTTATTGAGAGACCAGGGTGAGTGTGGTGTAATTGAGACCAGGGTGAGTGTGGTGCGATTGAGAGCAGGGTGAGTGTGGTATGATTGGGACCAGGTTGACTGTGGTGTGATTGTGAGACCAATCTGAGTGTGTTTTGATTGAAATCAGGGTGAGTGTGGTGTGATTGTACGACCAGTGTGAGTGTGATGTGATTGTGAGACCAATGTGAGTGTGGTGTGATTGAGACAAGGGTAAGTGTGGTGTGATTGTGAGACCAGGGTGATTGTGGTGTGATTGTGAGACTGGGGTGATTGTGGTGAGATTGAGACCAATGTGAGTGTGTGTGATTTTGAGACCAGAGTGAGTGTGGTGTGATTGTGATACCAGGGTGAGTGTGGTGTGATTCAGACCAGGGTGAATGTGGTGTGATTGTGAAACCAGGGTGAGTGTGGTGTGATTGAGACCAGGGTGAATGTGGTGTGATTGTGAGACCAGGGTGACTGTGGTGTGATTGAGACCAGGGTGAGTGTGGTGTGATTGTGAGACCACTGTGAGTGTGGTGTGATGGAGACCAGGGTGAGTGTGGTGTATTGTGAGACCAATCTGAATGTGGTGTGATTGTGAGACCAGGGTCAGTGTGGTGTGATTCAGACCAGGGTGATTGTGATGTGATTGAGACCAGGGAGAGTGTGGTGTGATTGAGACCAGTGTGAGTGTGATGTGATTGTGAGACCAGGGTGAGTGTGGTGTGATTGAGACCAGGGTGAATGTGGTGTGATTGAGTCCAGGGTGAGTGTGGTGTGATTGCGACCATAGAGAGTGTGGTCTGATTGAGACCAGGGTGAGTGTGGTGTGATTGTGAGACCAATCTGAGTGTTTGTGTCTGTGAGACCAGGGTGAGTGTGGTATGATTGAGACCAGGGTGAGTGTGGTGTGATTGTGAGACCAGGTTGAGTGTAGTGTGATTGTGGGACCAATGTGAGTATGGTGTGATTGAGACCAGGGTGAGTGTGGTGTGATTGTGAGACCAATCTGAGTGTTGTGTGTCTGTGAGACCAGGGTGAGTGTGGTATGATTGAGACCAGGGTGAGTGTGGTGTGATTGTGAGACCAGGCTGAGTGTAGTGTGATTGTGGGACCAATGTGAGTATGGTGTGATTGAGACCAGGGTTAGTGTGGTGTGATTGAGACCAGGGTGAATGTGGTGTGATTGAGACCAGGGTGAATGTGGTGTGATTGAGACCAGGGTGAGTGTGGTGTGATTGCGACCATAGAGAGTGTGGTCTGATTGAGACCAGGGTGAGTGTGGTTTAATTGTGAGACCAGGCTGAGTGTGGTGTTATTGAGAGACCAGGGTGAGTGTGGTGTAATTGAGACCAGGGTGAGTGTGGTATGATTGAGACGAGGTTGAGTGTGTTGTGAATGTGAGACCAATCTGAGTGTGGTGTGATTGAAACCAGGGTGAGTGTGGTGTGATTGTGAGACCAGGGTGAGTGTGGTGTGATTGTGAGACCAATGTGAGTGTGGTGTGATTGAGACAAGGGTAAGTGTGGTGCGATTGTGAGACCAGGGTGATTGTGAGACTGGGGTGATTGTGGTGAGATTGAGACCAATTTAAGTGTGTGTGATTGTGAAACTAGAGTGAGTGTGGTGTGATTGTGAGGCCAGGGTGAGTGTGGTGTGATTCAGACCAGGGTGAATGTGGTGTGATTGTGAGACCAGGGTGAGTGTGGTGTGATTGAAACCAGGGTGAATGTGATGTGATTGAGACGAGGGTGAGTGTGGTCTGATTGTGAGACCAATGTGAGTGTGGTGTGATTGAGACCAGGGTAAGTGTGGTGTGATTGTGAGACCAGGGTGATTGTTGTGTGATTGTGAGACTGGGGTGATTGTGGTGAGATTCAGACCAATGTGAGTGTGTGTGATTGTGAGACCAGAGTGAGCGCGGTGTGATTGAGAGACCAGGGTGAGTGTGGTGTGATTGAGACCAGGGTGACCGTGGTGTGATTGAGACCAATGTGAGCGTGGAGTGATTGTGAAACCAGGGTGAGTGTCGTGTGATTGTGAGACCAATGTGAGTGTGGTGTGATTGAGACCAGGGTAAGTGTGGTGTGATTGTGAGACTAGGGTGAGTGTGGTTTGATTGAGACCAGGGTGAGTGTAGTGTGTTTGTGCGACCAGGGTGAGTGTGGTTTCATTGTGAGACCAGGGTAAGTGTGGCTTGCTTGTGAGACCAGGGTGAATGTGGTATGATTGAGACCAGGGTGAGTGTGCTGTGATTGTGAGACCAATTTGAGTGTGGTGTGATTGTGAGACCAGGGTGAGTGTGCTGTGATTCAGACCAGTGTGAGTGTGGTGTGATTGCTACCAGGGTGAGTGTGGTGTGATTGTGAGACCAGGGTAAGTGTGGTGTGATTGTGAGACTAAGGTGATTGTGGTCTGATTGTGAGACTGGGGTGATTGTGGTGAGATTCAGACCAATGTGAGTGTGTGTGATTGTGAGACCAGAGTGAGTGTGGTGTGATTGTGAGACCAGGGTGAGTGTGGTGTGATTGAGACCACGGTGAATGTGGTGTGATTGTGAGACCAGGGTGATTGTGATGATATTGAGACCAATGTGAGTGTGTGTCATTGTGAGACCAGAGTGAGTGTGGTGTGATTGTGAGACCAGGGTGAGCGTGGTGTGATTGAGACCAGGGTGAATGTGGTGTGATTGTGAGACCAGGGTGAGTGTGGAGTGACTGAGACCAGGGTGAGTGTGGTGTGATTGTGAGGCTAATGTGAGTTTGGTGTGATTGTGAGACCAATGTGAGTGCAGTGTGATTGAGACCAGGGTTAGTGTGGTGTGATTATGAGACCAGGGTGATTGTGGTGTGATTGTGAGACTGGGGTGATTGTGGTGAGATTCAGACCAATGTGAGTGTGTGTGATTGTGAGACCAGAGTGAGTGTGGTGTGATTGAGACCAGGGTGAGTGTGGTGTGATTGAGACCACGGTGAGTGTGATGTGATTGTGAGACCAGGGTGAGTGTGGTGTAATTGAGACCAGGGTGAGCATGCTGTGATTCAGACCAGCGTGTGTGTGGTGTGATTCAGAGCAGGGTGAGTGTGGTATGATTGAGACGAAGGTGAGTGTGGTGTGATTGTGAGACCAATCTGAGTGTGGTGTGATTGAGAGACCAGGGTTAGTGTGGTGTGATTGAGACTAGGGTGAGTGTGGTATGATTGAGACCAGGGTGAGTGTGGTGTGATTGCGATACCAGGTTGAGTGTAGTGTGATCGTGGGACCAATGTGAGTATGGTGTGATTGAGACCAGGGTAAGTGTGGTGTGATTGAGACCAGGGTGAGTGTGGTGTGATTGTGAGACCAGGGTGAGTGTGGTGTGATTGACACCAGGGTGAATGTGGTGTGATTGTGAGACCAGGGTGAGTGTGGTGTGATTGAGACGAGGGTGAGTGTGGTGTGATTGTGAGACCAATGTGAGTGTGGTGTGATGGAGACCAGGGTGAGTGTGGTGTGATTCAGACCAGGATGTGTGTGGTGTGATTGAGAGATCAGAGTGAGTGTGGTGTGATTTAGACCAGGGGTGAGTGTGATGTGATTGTGAGACCAATCTGAGTGTGGTGTGATTGTGAGAGCATGGTGAGTGTGGCGTGATTGAGACCAGTGTGAGTGGGGTGTGATTGTGAAACCAGAGTGAGTGTGGTGTGATTGAGAACAGGGTGAGTATGCTGTGCATCAGACCAGGGTCCAGTGTGGTGTTATTCAGACCAGGGTGTGTGGGGTGTGATTGAGAGACCAGAGTGAGTGTGGTGTGATTCAGACCAGGGTGAGTGTGATGTGATTGTGAGACCAGGGTGAGTGTGGTGTGATTGAGACCAGGGTGAGTGTGGTGTGATTGAGACCAGGGTGAGTGTGGTGTGTTTGCGACCAGGGAGAGTATGGTCTGATTGAGACCAGGGTGAGAGTGGTGTGATTGTGAGACCAATCTGAGTGTGGTGTGATTGTGAGACCAATCTGAATATGATGTGATTGTGAGACCAGGGTCAGTGTGGTGTGATTCAGACCAGGGTGTCTGTGGTGTGATTGAGAGACCAGAGTGAGTGTGGTGTGATTCAGACCAGGGTGAGTGTGATGTGATTGTGAGACCAGGGTGAGTGTGGTGTGATTGTGACCAGGGTGAGTGTGGTCTGATTGAGACCAGGGTGAGAGTGGTGTGATTGTGAGACCAATCTGAGTGTGGTGTGACTGTGAGACCAGGGTGAGTGTGGTATGATTGAGACCAGGGTGAGTGTGGTGTGATTGTGAGACCAGGTTGAGTGTAGTGTGATTGTGGGACCAATGTGAGTATGGTGTGATTGAGACCAGGGTGAGTGTGGTGTGATTGTGAGACCAATCTGAGTGTGATGTGATTGTGAGACCAGGGTCAGTGTGGTGTGATTCAGACCAGGATGTGTCTGCTGTGATTGAGAGATCAGAGTGAGTGTGGTGTGATTCAGACCAGGGTATGTGTGACGTGGTTGTGATGTGATTGTGAAACCAGGGTGAGTGTGGTGTGATTGAGACCAGGGTGAGTGTGGTGTGATTGAGACCAGGGTGAGCATGCTGTGATTCAGACCAGCGTGTGTGTGGTGTGATTCAGAGCAGGGTGAGTGTGGTATGATTGAGACGAAGGTGAGTGTGGTGTGATTGTGAGACAATCTGAGTGTGGTGTGATTGAGAGACCAGGGTTAGTGTGGTGTGATTGAGACTAGGGTGAGTGTGGTATGATTGAGACCAGGGTGAGTGTGGTGTGATTGTCGATACCAGGTTGAGTGTAGTGTGATCGTGGGACCAATGTGAGTATGGTGTGATTGAGACCAGGGTAAGTGTGGTGTGATTGAGACCAGGGTGAGTGTGGTGTGATTGTGAGACCAGGGTGAGTGTGGTGTGATTGACACCAGGGTGAATGTGGTGTGATTGTGAGACCAGGGTGAGTGTGGTGTGATTGAGACGAGGTGAGTGTGGTGTGATTGTGAGACAATGTGAGTGTGGTGTGATGGAGACCAGGGTGAGTGTGGTGTGATTCAGACCAGGATGTGTGTGGTGTGATTGAGAGATCAGAGTGAGTGTGGTGTGATTTAGACCAGGGTGAGTGTGATGTGATTGTGAGACCAATCTGAGTGTGGTGTGATTGTGAGAGCATGGTGAGTGTGGGCGTGATTGAGACCAGTGTGAGTGGGGTGTGATTGTGAAACCAGAGTGAGTGTGTGTGATTGAGAACAGGGTGAGTATGCTGTGCATCAGACCAGGGTCAGTGTGGTGTTATTCAGACCAGGGTGTGTGGGGTGTGATTGAGAGACCAGAGAGTGAGTGTGGTGTGATTCAGACCAGGGTGAGTGTGATGTGATTGTGAGACCAGGGTGAGTGTGGTGTGATTGAGACCAGGGTGAGTGTGGTGTGATTGAGACCAGGGTGAGTGTGGTGTGTTTGCGACCAGGGAGAGTATGGTCTGATTGAGACCAGGGTGAGAGTGGTGTGATTGTGAGACCAATCTGAGTGTGGTGTGATTGTGAGACCAATCTGAATATGATGTGATTGTGAGACCAGGGTCAGTGTGGTGTGATTCAGACCAGGGTGTCTGTGGTGTGATTGAGAGACCAGAGTGAGTGTGGTGTGATTCAGACCAGGGTGAGTGTGATGTGATTGTGAGACCAGGGTGAGTGTGGTGTGATTGTGACCAGGGTGAGTGTGGTCTGATTGAGGACCAGGGTGAGAGTGGTGTGATTGTGAGACCAATCTGAGTGTGGTGTGACTGTGAGACCAGGGTGAGTGTGGTATGATTGAGACCAGGGTGAGTGTGGTGTGATTGTGAGACCAGGTTGAGTGTAGTGTGATTGTGGGACCAATGTGAGTATGGTGTGATTGAGACCAGGGTGAGTGTGGTGTGATTGTGAGACCAATCTGAGTGTGATGTGATTGTGAGACCAGGGTCAGTGTGGTGTGATTCAGACCAGGATGTGTCTGCTGTGATTGAGAGATCAGAGTGAGTGTGGTGTGATTCAGACCAGGGTATGTGTGACGTGGTTGTGATGTGATTGTGAAACCAGGGTGAGTGTGGTGTGATTGAGACCAGGGTGAGTGTGGTGTGATTGAGACCAGGGAGAGTGTGGTCTGATTGAGACCAGGGTGAGTGTGGTGTGATTGTGAGACCAATCTGAGTGTGGTGTGATTGTGAGACCAGGGTGAGTGTGGTGTTCTTGAGAAACCAGGGTGAGTGTGGTGTAATTGAGACCAGGGTGAGTGAGGTGTGAATGAGACCAGGGTGAGTGTGGTATGATTGGGACCAGGTTGACTGTGGTGTGATTGTGAGACCAATCTGAGTGTGTTTTGATTGAAATCAGGGTGAGTGTGGTGTGATTGTGCGACCAGTGTGAGTGTGATGTGATTGTGAGACCAATGTGAGTGTGGTGTGATTGAGACAAGGGTAAGTGTGGTGTGATTGTGAGACCAGGGTGATTGTGGTGTGATTGTGAGACTGGGGTGATTGTGGTGAGATTGAGACCAATGTGAGTGTGTGTGATTTTGAGACCAGAGTGAGTGTGGTGTGATTGTGATACCAGGGTGAGTGTGGTGTGATTCAGACCACGGTGAATGTGGTGTGATTGTGAGACCAGGGTGAGTGTGGTGTGATTGACACCAGGGTGAATGTGGTGTGATTGTGAGACCAGGGTGAGTGTGGTGTGATTGAGACCAGGGTGAGTGTGGTGTGATTGTGAGACCAATGTGAGTGTGGTGTGATGGAGACCAGGGTGAGTGTGGTGTGATTCAGACCAGGATGTGTGTGGTGTGATTGAGAGATCAGAGTGAGTGTGGTGTGATTCAGACCAGGGTGAGTGTGATGTGATTGTGATGTGATTGTGAGACCAATCTGAATGTGGTGTGATTGTGAGACCAGGGTCAGTGTGGTGTGATTCAGACCAGGGTGATTGTGATGTGATTGAGACCAGGGAGAGTGTGGTCTGATTGAGACCAGGGTGTGTGTGGTGTGATTGAGAGACCAGAGTGAGTGTGGTGTGATTGTGAGACCAGGGTGAGTGTGGTATGATTGAGACCAGGGTGAGTGTGGTGTGATTGTGAGACCACGTAGAGTGTAGTGTGATTGTGGGACCAATGTGAGTATGGTGTGATTGAGACCAGCGTGAATGTGGTGTGATTGTAAGACCAATGTGAGTGTGGTGTGATTGAGACCAGGGTAAGTGTGGTGTGATTGTGAGACCAGGGTGATTGTTGTGTGATTTTGAGACTGGGGTGATTGTGGTGAGATTGAGACCAATGTGAGTGTGTGTGATTGTGAGACCAGAGTGAGCGCGGTGTGATTGAGAGACCAGGGTGAGTGTGGTGTGATTGAGACCAGGGTGACCGTGGTGTGATTGAGACCAATGTGAGCGTGGAGTGATTGTGAGACCAGGGTGAGTGTGGAGTGATTGTGAGACCAATGTGAGTGTGGTGTGATTGAGACCAGGGTAAGTGTGGTGTGATTGTGAGACTAGGGTGAGTGTGGTTTGATTGAGACCAGGGTGAGTGTAGTGTGATTGTGCGACCAGGGTGAGTGTGGTTTGATTGTGAGACCAGGGTGAGTGTGGCTTGATTGTGAGACCAGGGTGAATGTGGTATGATTGAGACCAGCGTGAGTGTGGTGTGATTGTGAGACCAATTTGAGTGTGGTGTGATTGCTACCAGGGTGAGTGTGGTGTGATTGTGAGACCAGGGTAAGTGTGGTGTGATTGTGAGAGCAGGGTGATTGTGGTGTGATTGTGAGACTGGGGTGATTGTGGTGAGATTCAGATCAATGTGAGTGTGTGTGATTGTGAGACCAGAGTGAGTGTGGTGTGATTGTGAGACCAGGGTGAGTGTGGTGTGATTGAGACCACGGTGAATGTGGTGTGATTGTGAGACCAGGGTGATTGTGGTGAGATTGAGACCAATGTGAGTGTGTGTCATTGTGAGACCAGAGTGAGTGTGGTGTGATTGTGAGACCAGGGTGAGCGTGGTGTGATTGAGACCAGGGTGAATGTAGTGTGATTGTGAGACCAGGGTGAGTGTGGAGTGACTGAGACCAGGGTGAGTGTGGTGTGATTGAGACCAGGATGAGTGTGGTGTGATTGTGAGGCTAATGTGAGTTTGGTGTGATTGTGAGACCAATGTGAGTGCAGTGTGATTGAGACCAGGGTTAGTGTGGTGTGATTATGAGACCAGGGTGATTGTGGTGTGATTGTGAGACTGGGGTGATTGTGGTGAGATTCAGACCAATGTGAGTGTGTGTGATTGTGAGACCAGAGTGAGTGTGGTGTGATTGAGAGACCAGGGTGAGTGTGGTGTGATTGAGACCAGGTTGACCGTGGTGTGATTGAGACCAATGTGAGTGTGGTGTGATTGTGAGACCAGGGTGAGTGTGGTGTGATTGAGGCCAGGGTGAGTGTGGTGTGATTGTACCACCAGGGTGAGTGTGGTGTGATTGTGAGACGAGGGTGAGTGTGGTGTCATTCAGAGCAGGGTGAGTGTGGTATGATTGAGACGAGGGTGAGTGTGGTGTGATTATAAGACCAATCTGAGTGTGGTGTGATTGTGAGACTAGGGTGAGTGTTGTGTGATTCAGACCAGGGTGCGTGTGGTGTGATTGAGAGACCAATGTGAGTGTGGTGTGATTGAGACCAGGGTAAGTGTGGTGTGATTGTGAGACGAGGGTGATTGTGGTGTGATTGTGAGACTAGGGTGATTGTGGTGAGATTCAGACCAATGTGAGTGTGTGTGATTGTGAGACCAGAGTGAGTGTGGTGTGATTGAGAGACTAGGGTGAGTGTGGTGTGATTCAGACCAGGGTGCGTGTGGTGTGATTGAGAGACCAGGGTGAGTGTGGTGTGATTGAGACTAGGGTGAGTGTGGTATGATTGAGACCAGGGTGAGTGTGGTGTGATTGTGAGACCAATGTGAGTGTGGTGTGATTGAGACCACGGTGAATGTGGTGTGATTGTGAGACCAGGGTGATTGTGGTGAGATTGAGACCAATGTGAGTGTGTGTCATTGTGAGACCAGAGTGAGTGTGGTGTGATTGTGAGACCAGGGTGAGCGTGGTGTGATTGAGACCAGGGTGAATGTGGTGTGATTGTGAGACCAGGGTGAGTGTGGAGTGACTGAGACCAGGGTGAGTGTGGTGTGATTGAGACCAGGATGAGTGTGGTGTGATTGTGAGGCTAATGTGAGTTTGGTGTGATTGTGAGACCAATGTGAGTGCAGTGTGATTGAGACCAGGGTTAGTGTGGTGTGATTGTGAGACCAGGGTGATTGTGGTGTGATTGTGAGACTGGGGTGATTGTGGTGAGATTCTGACCAATGTGAGTGTGTGTGATTGTGAGACCAGAGTGAGTGTGGTGTGATTGAGAGACTAGGGTGAGTGTGGTGTGATTCAGACCAGGGTGCGTGTGGTGTGATTGAGAGACCAGGGTGAGTGTGGTGTGATTGAGACTAGGGTGAGTGTGGTATGATTGAGACCAGGGTGAGTGTGGTGTGATTGTGAGACCAATGTGAGTGTGGTGTGATTGAGACTAGTGTTAGCGGGGTGTGATTGTGAAACCAGGGTGAGTGTGGTGTGATTGAGACCAGGGTGAGTATGCTCTGATTCAGAGCAGGGTTAGTGTGGTGTGATTCAGACCAGGGTTAGTGTGGTGTGATTCAGACCAGGGTGAATGTGGTATGATTGAGGCCAGGGGGAGTGTGGTGTGATTGTGAGACCAATCTGAATATGGTGTGATTGTGAGACCAGGGTCAGTGTGGTGTGATTCAGACCAGGGTGTGTGTGGTGTGATTGAGATACCAGAGTGAGTGTGGTGTGAATCAGACCAGGGTGAGTGTGACGTGGTTGTGATGTGATTGTGAGACCAGGGTGAGTGTGGTGTGATTGAGACCAGGGTGAGTGTGGTGTGATTGAGACCAGGGAGAGTGTGGTCTGATTGAGACAAGGGTGAGTGTGGTGTGATTGTGAGACCAACCTGACTGTGGTGTGATTGTGAGACCAGGGTGAGTGTGGTGTTATTGAGAGACCAGGGTGAGTGTGGTGTAATTGAGACCAGGGTGAGTGTGGTGTGATTGAGACCAGGGTGAGTGTGGTATGATTGAGACCTGGTTGAGTGTGGTGTGATTGTGAGTCCAATCTGAGTGTGTTTTGTTTGAAATCAGTGTGAGTGTGGTGTGATTGTGAGACCAGGGTGATTGTGGTGTGATTGTGAGACTGGGGTGATACTGGTGAGATTGAGACCAATGTGAGTGTGTGTGATTTTGAGACCAGAGTGAGTGTGGTGTGACTGTGAGACCAGGGTGAGTGTGGTGTGATTCAGACCAGGGCGAATGTGGTGTGATTGCGAGACCAGGGTGAGTGTGGTGTGATTGAGACCAGGGTGAATGTGGTGTGATTGTGAGACCAGGGTGAGTGTGGTGTGATTGAGACCAGGGTGAGTGTGGTGTGATTGTGAGACCAGGGTGATTGTGGTGTGATTGTGAGACTCGGGTGATTGTGGTGAGATTCAGACCAATGTGAGTGTGTGTGATTGTGAGACCAGAGTGAGTGTGGTGTGATTGAGACCAGGGTGACTGTGGTGTGATTGTGAGACCAATCTGAGTGTGGTGTGAGTGTGATACCAGGGTGAGTGTGGTATGATTCAGACCAGGGTGCGTGTGGTATGATTGAGAGACCAGGGTGAGTGTGGTGTGATTGAGACTAGGGTGAGTGTGGTATGATTGAGACCAGGGTTAGTGTGGTGTGATTGTGAGACCAGGTTGAGTGTAGTGTGGTTGTGGGACCAATGTGAGTATAGTGTGATTGAGACCAGGGTAAGTGTGGTGTGATTGAGACCAGGGTGAGTGTGGTGTGATTGTGAGACCAGGGTGAGTGTGGTGTGATTGTGAGACCAATCTGAGTGGGGTGGGATTGTGACACCATGGTGAGTGTGGTGTGATTGAGAGACCAGGGTGAGTGTGGTGTGATTGAGACCCGGGTGAATGTGGTGTGATTGAGACCAGGGTGAGCGTGGTGTGATTGCGACCATAGAGAGTGTGGTCTGATTGAGACCAGGGTGAGTGTGGTGTGATTGTGAGACCAATCTGAGTGTGGTGTGACTGTGAGACCTGGGTGAGTGTGGTATGATTGAGACCAGGGTGAGTGTGGTGTGATTGTGAGACCAGGTTGAGTGTAGTGTGATTGTGGGACCAATGTGAGTATGGTCTGATTGAGACCAGGATGAGTGTGGTGTGATTGTGAGACCAATCTGAATGTGGTGTGATTGTGAGACCAGGGTCAGTGTGGTGTGATTCAGACCAGGATGTGTGTGGTGTGATTGAGAGATCAGAGTGAGTGTGGTGTGATTCAGACCAGGGTGAGTGTGATGTGATTGTGAGACCAGGGTGAGTGTGGTGTGATTGAGACCAGGGTGAGTGTGGTGTGATTGAGACCAGGGAGAGTGTGGTCTGATTGAGACCAGGGTGAGTGTGGTGTAATTGTGAGACCAGGGTGAGTGTGGTGTTATTGAGAGACCAGGGTGAGTGTGGTGTGATTGAGACTAGGGTGAGTGTGGTATGATTGAGACGAGGTTGAGTGTGGTGTGAATGTGTGACCAGGGTGAGTGTGGTGTGATTGAGACCAGGGTGAATGTGGTGTGATTGAGACCAGGGTGAGTGTGGTGTGATTGCGACCATAGAGAGTGTGGTCTGATTGAGACCAGGGTCAGTGTGGTGTGACTGTGAGACCAATCTGAGTGTGGTGTGACTGTGAGACCAGGGTGAGTGTGGTATGATTGAGACCAGGGTGAGTGTGGTGTGATTGTGAGACCAGGTAGAGTGTAGTGTGATTGTGGGACCAATGTGAGTATGGTGTGATTGAGACCAGCGTGAGTGTGGTGTGATTGTGAGACCAATCTGAATGTGGTGTGATTGTGAGAGCAGGGTCAGTGTGGTGTGATTGAGACCAGGCTGAGTGTCGTGTGATTGAGACCAGGGAGAGTGTGGTCTGATTGAGACCAGGGTGAGTGTGGTGTAATTGTGAGACCAGGGTGAGTGTGGTGTTATTGAGAGACCAGGGTGAGTGTGGTGTAATTGAGACCAGGGTGAGTGTTGTGTGATTGAGACCAGGGTGAGTGTGGTATGATTGAGACGAGGTTGAGTGTGTTGTGAATGTGAGACCAATCTGAGTGTGGTGTGATTGAAACCAGGGTGAGTGTGGTGTGATTGTGAGACCAGGGTGAGTGTGGTGTGATTGTGAGACCAATGTGAGTGTGGTGTGATTGAGACAAGGGTAAGTGTGGTGTGATTGTGAGACCAGGGTGATTGTGAGACTGGGGTGATTGTGGTGAGATTGAGACCAATGTAAGTGTGTGTGATTGTGAGACCAGGGTGAGTGTGGTATGATTGAGACCAGGGTGAGTATGGTGTGATTGTGAGACCAATCTGAGTGTGGTGTGAGTGTGAGACCAGGGTGAGTGTGGTCTGATTCAGACCAGGGTGGGTTTGGTATGATTGAGAGACCAGGGTGAGTGTGGTGTGATTGAGACTAGGGTGAGTGTGGTATGATTGAGACCAGGGTGAGTGTGGTGTGATTGTGAGACCAGGTTGAGTGTTGTGTGGTTGTGGGACCAATGTGAGTATGGTGTGATTAAGACCAGGGTAAGTGTGGTGTGATTGAGACCAGGGTGAGTGTGGTGTGATTGTGAGATCAGGGTGAGTGTGGTGTGATTGTGAGACCAATCTGAGTGTGGTGTGATTGTGAGACCATGGTGAGTGTGGTGTGATTGAGACCAGTGTGAGTGGGGGGTGATTGTGAAGCCAGGGTGAGTGTGGTGTGATTGAGACCAGGGTGAGTATGCTGTGATTCAGACCAGGGTTAGTGTGGTGTGATTCAGATCAGGGTGTGTGTGGTGTGATTGAGAGACCAGAGTGAGTGTGGTGTGATTCAGACCAGGGTGAGTGTGATGTGATTGTGAGACCAGGGTGAGTGTGGTGTGATTGAGACCAGGGTGAATGTGGTGTGATTGAGACCAGTGTGAGTGTGGTGTGATTGCAACCCTAGAGAGTGTGGTCTGATTGACACCAGGGTGAGTGTGGTGTGATTGTGAGACCAATCTGAGTGTGGTGTGTCTGTGAGACCAGGGTGAGTGTGGTATGATTGAGACCAGGGTGAGTGTGGTGTGATTGAGAGCAGGTTGAGTGTGGTGTGATTATGAGACCAATCTGAGTGTGCTGTGATTGTGAGACCAGGGTGAGTGTGGTGTGATTGAGAGACCAGGGTGAGTGTGGTGTGATTGAGACCAGGGTGAGTGTGGTATGATTGAGACCAGGGTGAGTGTGGTGTGATTGTGAGACCAGGGTGAGTGTGGTGTGATTGAGACCAGGGGAGTGTGGTGTGATTGTGAGACCAATGTGAGTGTGGTGTGATTGAGACAAGGGTAAGTGTGGTGTGATTGTGAGACCAGGGTGATTGTGGTGTGATTGTGAGACTGGGGTGATTGTGGTGAGATTGAGACCAATGTGAGTGTGTGTGATTGTGAGACCAGGGTGAGTGTGGTGTGATTGAGAGACCAGTGTGATTGTGGTGTGATTGTGAGACTGTGGTGATTGTGGTGAGATTCAGAACAATGTGAGTGTGTGCGATTGTGAGACCAGAGTGAGTGTGGTGTGATTGAGAGACCAGGGTGAGTGTGGTGTGATTGAGACCAGGGTGAATGTGGTGTGATTGAGACCAGAGTGAGTGTGGTGTGATTGCGAGACCAATCTGAGTGTGGTGTGTCTGTGAGACCAGGGTGAGTGTGGTATGATTGAGACCAGGGTGAGTGTGGTGTGATTGTGAGACCAGGTTGAGTGTAGTGTGATTGTGGGACCAATGTGAGTATGGTGTGATTGAAACCAGGGTGAGTGTGGTGTGATTGTGAGACCAATCCGAATGTGGTGTGATTGTGAGACCAGGGTCAGTGTGGTGTGATTCAGACCAGGATGTGTGTGGTGTGATTGAGAGATCAGAGTGAGTGTGGTGTGATTCAGACCAGGGTGAGTGTGGTGTGATTGTGAGACCAATCTGAGTGTGGTGTGTCTGTGAGACCAGGGTGAGTGTGGTATGATTGAGACCAGGGTGAGTGTGGTGTGATTGTGAGACCAGGTTGAGTGTAGAGTGATTGTGGGACCAATGTGAGTATGGTGTGATTGATACCAGGGTGAGTGTGGTGTGATTGTGAGATCAGGGTGAGTGTGGTGTGATTGTGAGACTAATCTGAGTGTGGTGTGATTGTGAGACCATGGTGAGTGTGGTGTGATTGAGACCAGTGTGAGTGGGGTGTGATTGTGAAACCAGGGTGAGTGTGGTGTGATTGAGACCAGGGTGAGTATGCTGTGATTCAGACCAGGGTTAGTGTGGTGTGATTCAGATCAGGGTGTGTGTGGTGTGATTGAGAGACCAGAGTGAGTGTGTTGTGATTCAGACCAGGGTGAATGTGGTGTGATTGAGACCAGAGTGAGTGTGGTGTGATTGCGAGACCAATCTGAGTGTGGTGTGTCTGTGAGACCAGGGTGAGTGTGGTATGATTGAGACCAGGGTGAGTGTGGTGTGATTGTGAGACCAGGTTGAGTGTAGTGTGATTGTGGGACCAATGTGAGTATGGTGTGATTGAAACCAGGGTGAGTGTGGTGTGATTGTGAGACCAATCCGAATGTGGTGTGATTGTGAGACCAGGGTCAGTGTGGTGTGATTCAGACCAGGATGTGTGTGGTGTGATTGAGAGATCAGAGTGAGTGTGGTGTGATTCAGACCAGGGTGAGTGTGGTGTGATTGTGCGACCAATCTGAGTGTGGTGTGTCTGTGAGACCAGGGTGAGTGTGGTATGATTGAGACCAGGGTGAGTGTGGTGTGATTGTGAGACCAGGGTGTGTGTGGTATGATTGAGAGACCAGGGTGAGTGTGGTGTGATTGAGACTCGGGTGAGTGTGGTATGATTGAGACCAGGGTGAGTGTGGTGTGATTGTGAGACCAGGTTGAGTGTTGTGTGGTTGTGGGACCAATGTGAGTATGGTGTGATTGAGATCAGGATAAGTGTGGTGTGATTGAGACCAGGGTGAGTGTGGTGTGATTGTGAGATCAGGGTGAGTGTGGTGTGATTGTGAGACCAATCTGAGTGTGGTGTGATTGTGAGACCATGGTGAGTGTGGTGTGATTGAGACCAGTGTGAGTGGGGTGTGATTCAGATCAGGGTGTGTGTGGTGTGATTGAGAGACCAGAGTGAGTGTGGTGTGATTCAGACCAGGGTGAGTGTGATGTGATTGTGAGACCAGGGTGAGTGTGGTGTGATTGAGACCAGGGTGAATGTGGTGTGATTGAGACCAGAGTGAGTGTGGTGTGATTGCGAGACCAATCTGAGTGTGGTGTGTCTGTGAGACCAGGGTGAGTGTGGTATGATTGAGACCAGGGTGAGTGTGGTGTGATTGTGAGACCAGGTTGAGTGTAGTGTGATTGTGGGACCAATGTGAGTATGGTGTGATTGAAACCAGGGTGAGTGTGGTGTGATTGTGAGACCAATCCGAATGTGGTGTGATTGTGAGACCAGGGTCAGTGTGGTGTGATTCAGACCAGGATGTGTGTGGTGTGATTGACAGATCAGAGTGAGTGTGGTGTGATTCAGACCAGGGTGAGTGTGGTGTGATTGTGAGACCAATCTGAGTGTGGTGTGTCTGTGAGACCAGGGTGAGTGTGTTATGATTGAGACCAGGGTGAGTGTGGTGTGATTGTGAGACCAGGTTGAGTGTAGTGTGATTGTGGGACCAATGTGAGTATGGTGTGATTGAGACCAGGGTGAGTGTGGTGTGATTGTGAGATCAGGGTGAGTGTGGTGTGATTGTGAGACCAATCTGAGTGTGGTGTGATTGTGAGACCATGGTGAGTGTGGTGTGATTGAGACCAGTGTGAGTGGGGTGTGATTGTGAAACCAGGGTGAGTGTGGTGTGATTGAGACCAGGGTGAGTATGCTGTGATTCAGACCAGGGTTAGTGTGGTGTGATTCAGATCAGGGTGTGTGTGGTGTGATTGAGAGACCAGAGTGAGTGTGGTGTGATTCAGACCAGGGTGAGTGTGATGTGATTGTGAGACCAGGGTGAGTGTGGTGTGATTGAGACCAGGGTGAATGTGGTGTGATTGAGACCAGAGTGAGTGTGGTGTGATTGCGAGACCAATCTGAGTGTGGTGTGTCTGTGAGACCAGGGTGAGTGTGGTATGATTGAGACCAGGGTGAGTGTGGTGTGATTGTGAGACCAGGTTGAGTGTAGTGTGATTGTGGGACCAATGTGAGTATGGTGTGATTGAAACCAGGGTGAGTGTGGTGTGATTGTGAGACCAATCCGAATGTGGTGTGATTGTGAGACCAGGGTCAGTGTGGTGTGATTCAGACCAGGATGTGTGTGGTGTGATTGAGAGATCAGAGTGAGTGTGGTGTGATTCAGACCAGGGTGAGTGTGGTGTGATTGTGAGACCAATCTGAGTGTGGTGTGTCTGTGAGACCAGGGTGAGTGTGGTATGATTGAGACCAGGGTGAGTGTGGTGTGATTGTGAGACCAGGTTGAGTGTAGTGTGATTGTGGGACCAATGTGAGTATGGTGTGATTGAAACCAGGGTGAGTGTGGTGTGATTGTGAGACCAATCCGAATGTGGTGTGATTGTGAGACCAGGGTCAGTGTGGTGTGATTCAGACCAGGATGTGTGTGGTGTGATTGAGAGATCAGAGTGAGTGTGGTGTGATTCAGACCAGGGTGAGTGTGATGTGATTGAGAGACCAGGGTGAGTGGGGTGTGATTGAGACCAGGGTGAGTGTGGTGTAATTGTGAGACCAGGGTGAGTGTGGTGTTATTGAGAGACCAGGGTGAGTGTGGTGTGATTGAGACTAGGGTGAGTGTGGTATGATTGAGACGAGGTTGAGTGTGGTGTGAATGTGTGACCAGGGTGAGTGTGGTGTGATTGAGACCAGGGTGAATGTGGTGTGATTGAGACCAGGGTGAGTGTGGTGTGATTGCGACCATAGAGAGTGTGGTCTGATTGAGACCAGGGTGAGTGTGGTGTGATTGTGAGACCAATCTGAGTGTGGTGTGACTGTGAGACCAGGGTGAGTGTGGTATGATTGAGACCAGGGTGAGTGTGGTGTGATTGTGAGACCAATCTGAATGTGGTGTGATTGTGATACCAGGGTCAGTGTGGTGTGATTCAGACCAGGATGTGTGTGGTGTTATTGAGGGATCAGAGTGACTGTAGTGTGATTTAGACCAGGGTGAGTGTGATGTGATTGTGATGTGATTGTGAGACCAGGGTGAGTGTGGTGTGATTGAGACCAGGCTGAGTGTGGTGTGAGTGAGACCAGGGAGAGTGTGGTCTGATTGAGACGAGGTTGTGTGTGTTGTGAATGTGAGACCAATCTGAGTGTGGTGTGATTGAAACCAGGGTGAGTGTGGTGTGATTGTGAGACCAGGGTGAGTGTGGTGTGATTGTGAGACCAATGTGAGTGTGGTGTGATTGAGAGAAGGGTCAGTGTGGTGTGATTGTGAGACCAGGGTGATTGTGGTGTGATTGTGAGACCAATGTGAGTGTGGTGTGATTGAGACCAGGGTGAGTGTGATGTGATTGTGATGTGATTGTGAGACCAGGGTGAGTGTGGTGTGATTGAGACCAGGCTGAGTGTGGTGTGAGTGAGACCAGGGAGAGTGTGGTCTGATTGAGACGAGGTTGTGTGTGTTGTGAATGTGAGACCAATCTGAGTGTGGTGTGATTGAAACCAGGGTGAGTGTGGTGTGATTGTGAGACCAGGGTGAGTGTGGTGTGATTGTGAGACCAATGTGAGTGTGGTGTGATTGAGAGAAGGGTCAGTGTGGTGTGATTGTGAGACCAGGGTGATTGTGGTGTGATTGTGAGACCAATGTGAGTGTGGTGTGATTGAGACCAGGGTAAGTGTGGTGTGATTGTGAGACCAGGGTGAGTGTGGTGTTATTGAGAGACCAGGGTGAGTGTGGTGTGATTGAGACCAGGGTGAGTGTGGTATGATTGAGACGAGGTTGAGTGTGGTGTGATTGAGACCAGGGTGAATGTGGTGTGATTGGGACCAGGGTGAGTGTGGTGTGATTGTGAGACCAATCTGAGTGTGGTGTGACTGTGAGACCAGGGTGAGTGTGGTATGATGGAGACGAGGTTGAGTGTGGTGTGAATGTGTGACCAGGGTGAGTGTGGTGTGATTGAGACCAGGGTGAATGTGGTGTGATTGAGACCAGGGTGAGTGTGGTGTGATTGCGACCATAGAGAGTGTGTTCTGATTGAGACCAGGGTGAGTGTGGTGTGATTGTGAGACCAATCTGAGTGTGGTGTGACTGTGAGACCAGGGTGAGTGTGGTATGATTGAGACCAGGGTGAGTGTGGTGTGATTGTGAGACCAGGTAGAGTGTAGTGTGATTGTGGGACCAATGTAAGTATGGTGTGATTGAGACCAGCGTGAGTGTGGTGTGATTGTGAGACCAATCTGAATGTGGTGTGATTGTGAGACCAGGGTCAGTGTGGTGTGATTCAGACCAGGATGTGTGTGGTGTTATTGAGGGATCAGAGTGAGTGTGGTGTGATTCAGACCAGGGTGAGTGTGATGTGATTGTGATGTGATTGTGAGACCAGGGTGAGTGTGGTGTGATTGAGACCAGGCTAAGTGTGGTGTGATTGAGACCAGGGAGAGTGTGGTCTGATTGAGACCAGGGTGAGTGTGGTGTAATTGTGAGACCAGGGTGAGTGTGGTGTTATTGAGAGACCAGGGTGAGTGTGGTGTAATTGAGACCAGGGCGAGTGTTGTGTGATTGAGACCAGGGTGAGCGTGGTATGATTGAGACGAGGTTGAGTGTGTTGTGAATGTGAGACCAATCTGAGTGTGGTGTGATTGAAACCAGGGTGAGTGTGGTGTGATTGTGAGACCAGGGTGAGTGTGGTGTGATTGTGAGACCAATGTGAGTGTGGTGTGATTGAGACAAGGGTAAGTGTGGTGTGATTGTGAGACCAGGGTGATTGTGAGACTGGGGTGATTGTGGTGAGATTGAGACCAATGTAAGTGTGTGTGATTGTGAGAGTAGAGTGAGTGTGGTGTGATTGTGAGACCAGGGTGAGTGTGGTGTGATTCAGACCAAAGTGAATGTGGTGTGATTGTGAGACCAGGTTGAGTGTGGTGTGATTGAGACCAGGGTGAACGTGGTGTGATTGTAAGACCAATGTGAGTGTGGTGTGATTGAGACCAGGGTAAGTGTGGTGTGATTGTGAGACCAGGGTGATTGTTGTGTGATTGTGAGACTGGGGTGATTGTGGTGAGATTGAGACCAATGTGAGTGTGTGTGATTGTGAGACCAGGTAGAGTGTAGTGTGATTGTGGGACCAATGTGAGTATGGTGTGATTGAGACCAGCGTGAGTGTGGTGTGATTGTGAGACCAATCTGAATGTGGTGTTATTGTGAGACCAGGGTCAGTGTGGTGTGATTCAGACCAGGATGTGTGTGGTGTTATTGAGGGATCAGAGTGAATGTGGTGTGATTCAGACCAGGGTGAGTGTGATGTGATTGTGATGTGATTGTGAGACCAGGGTGAGTGTGGTGTGATTGAGACCAGGCTGAGTGTTGTGTGATTGAGACCAGGGAGAGTGTGGTCTGATTGAGACCAGGGTGAGTGTGGTGTAATTGTGAGACCAGGGTGGGTGTGGTGTTATTGAGAGACCAGGGTGAGTGTGGTGTAATTGAGACCAGGGTGAGTGTTGTGTGATTGAGACCAGGGTGAGTGTGGTATGATTGAGACAAGGTTGAGTGTGTTGTGAATGTGAGACCAATCTGAGTGTGGTGTGATTGAAACCAGGGTGAGTGTGGTGTGATTGTGAGACCAGGGTGAGTGTGGTGTGATTGTGAGACCAATGTGAGTGTGGTGTGATTGAGACAAGGGTAAGTGTGGTGTGATTGTGAGACCAGGGTGATTGTGAGACTGGGGTGATTGTGGTGAGATTGAGACCAATGTAAGTGTGTGTGATTGTGAGAGTAGAGTGAGTGTGGTGTGATTGTGAGACCAGGGTGAGTGTGGTGTGATTCAGACCAAAGTGAATGTGGTGTGATTGTGAGACCAGGTTGAGTGTGGTGTGATTGAGACCAGGGTGAATGTGGTGTGATTGTAAGACCAATGTGAGTGTGGTGTGATTGAGACCAGGGTAAGTGTGGTGTGATTGTGAGACCAGGGTGATTGTTGTGTGATTGTGAGACTGGGGTGATTGTGGTGAGATTGAGACCAATGTGAGTGTGTGTGATTGTGAGACCAGAGTGCGCGTGGTGTGATTGAGAGACCAGGGTGACCGTGGTGTGATTGAGACCAATGTGAGTGTGGAGTGATTGTGAGACCAGGGTGAGTGTGGTGTGATTGTGAGACCAATGTGAGTGTGGTGTGATTGAGACCAGGGTAAGTATGGTGTGATTGTGAGACCAGGGTGAGTGTGGTGTTATTGAGAGACCAGGGTGAGTGTGGTGTGATTGAGACCAGGGTGAGTGTGGTATGATTGAGATGAGGTTGAGAGTGGTGTGATTGAGACCAGGGTGAATGTGGTGTGATTGAGACCAGGGTGAGTGTGGTGTGATTGTGAGACCAATCTGAGTGTGGTGTGACTGTGAGACCAGGGTGAGTGTGGTATGATTGAGACGAGGTTGAGTGTGGTGTGAATGTGTGACCAGGGTGAGTGTGGTGTGATTGAGACCGGGGTGAATGTGGTGTGATTGAGACCAGGGTGAGTGTGGTGTCATTGCGACCATAGAGAGTGTGTTCTGATTGAGACCAGGGTGAGTGTGGTGTGATTGTGAGACCAATCTGAGTGTGGTGTGACTGTGAGACCAGGGTGAGTGTGGTGTGATTGTGAGACCAGGTTGAGTGTAGTGTGATTGTGGGACCAATGTGAGTATGGTGTGATTGAGACCAGCGTGAATGTGGTGTGATTGTAAGACCAATGTGAGTGTGGTGTGATTGAGACCAGGGTAAGTGTGGTGTGATTGTGAGACCAGGGTGATTGTTGTGTGATTGTGAGACTGGGGTGATTGTGGTAAGATTGAGACCAATGTGAGTGTGTGTGATTGTGAGACCAGAGTGAGCGTGGTGTGATTGAGAGACCAGGGTGACCGTGGTGTGATTGAGACCAATGTGAGTGTGGAGTGATTGTGAGACCAGGGTGAGTGTGGTGTGATTGTGAGACCAATGTGAGTGGGGTGTGATTGAGACCAGGGTAAGTGTGGTGTGATTGTGAGACTAGGGTGAGTGTGGTTTGATTGAGACCAGGGTGAGTGTAGTGTGATTGTGAGACCAGGGTGAGTGTCGTGTGATTGTGAGACCAGGGTGAGTGTGGCTTGATTGTGAGACCAGGGTGAGTGTGGTATGATTGAGACCAGGGTGAGTGTGGTGTGATTGTGAGACCAATTTGAGTGTGGTGTGATTGTGAGACCAGGGTGAGTGTGGTGTGATTCAGACCAGGGTGAGTGTGGTGTGATTCAGACGAGGGAGAGTATGGTGTGATTCAGACCAGGGTGAATGTGGTGTGATTGCTACCAGGGTAGGTGTGGTGTGATTGTGAGACCAGGGTAAGTGTGGTGTGATTGTGAGACCAGGGTGATTGTGGTGAGATTTTGAGTCTGGAGTGATTGTGGTGAGATTCAGACCAATGTGAGTATGTGTGATTGTGAGACCAGAGTGAGTGTGGTGTGAGTCTGAGACCAGGGTGAGTGTGGTGTGATTGAGACCAGGGTGAATGTGGTGTGATTGTGAGACCAGGGTGATTTTGGTGAGATTGAGACCAATGTGAGTGTGTGTGACTGTGAGACCAGGGTGAGCGTGGTGTGATTGAGACCAGGGTGAATGTGGTGTGATTGTGAGACCAGGGTAAGTGTGGTGTGATTGTGAGACCAGGGTGATTGTGGTGTGATTTTGAGTCGGGGGTGATTGTGGTGAGATTCAGACCAATGTGAGTATGTGTGATTGTGAGACCAGAGTGAGTGTGGTGTGACTGCGAGACCGGGGTGAGTGTGGTATGATTGAGACCAGGGTGAGTGTGGTGTGATTGTGAGACCAGGTAGAGTGTAGTGTGATTGTGCGACCAATGTGAGTATGGTGTGATTAAGCCCAGCGTGAGTGTGGTGTGATTGTGAGACCAATCTGAATAAGGTGTGATTGTGAGACCAGGGTCAGTGTGGTGTGATTCAGACCAGGATGTGTGTGGTGTGATTGAGAGATCAGAGTGAGTGTGGTGTGATTCAGACCAGGGTGAGTGTGATGTGATTATGATGTGATTGTGAGACCAGGGTGAGTGTGGTGTGATTGAGACCAGGGTGAGTGTGGTGTGATTGTGAGACCAATGTGAGTGTGGTGTGATTGAGACAAGGGTAAGTGTGGTGTGATTGTGAGACCAGGGTGAGTGTGGTGTGATTGTGAGACCAATGTGAGTGTGGTGTGATTGAGACAAGGGTAAGTGTGGTGTGATTGTGAGACCAGGGTGATTGTGAGACTGGGGTGATTGTGGTGAGATTGAGACCAATGTAAGTGTGTGTGATTGTGAGAGTAGAGTGAGTGTGGTGTGATTGTGAGACCAGGGTGAGTGTGGTGTGATTCAGACCAAAGTGAATGTGGTGTGATTGTGAGACCAGGTTGAGTGTGGTGTGATTGAGACCAGGGTGAATGTGGTGTGATTGTAAGACCAATGTGAGTGTGGTGTGATTGAGACCAGGGTAAGTGTGGTGTGATTGTGAGACCAGGGTGATTGTTGTGTGATTGTGAGACTGGGGTGATTGTGGTGAGATTGAGACCAATGTGAGTGTGTGTGATTGTGAGACCAGAGTGAGCGTGGTGTGATTGAGAGACCAGGGTGACCGTGGTGTGATTGAGACCAATGTGAGTGTGGAGTGATTGTGAGACCAGGGTGAGTGTGGTGTGATTCAGACCAAAGTGAATGTGGTGTGATTGTGAGACCAGGTTGAGTGTGGTGTGATTGAGACCAGGGTGAATGTGGTGTGATTGTAAGACCAATGTGAGTGTGGTGTGATTGAGACCAGGGTAAGTGTGGTGTGATTGTGAGACCAGGGTGATTGTTGTGTGATTGTGAGACTGGGGTGATTGTGGTGAGATTGAGACCAATGTGAGTGTGTGTGATTGTGAGACCAGAGTGAGCGTGGTGTGATTGAGAGACCAGGGTGACCGTGGTGTGATTGAGACCAATGTGAGTGTGGAGTGATTGTGAGACCAGGGTGAGTGTGGTGTGATTGTGAGACCAATGTGAGTGTGGTGTGATTGAGACCAGGGTAAGTATGGTGTGATTGTGAGACCAGGGTGAGTGTGGTGTTATTGAGAGACCAGGGTGAGTGTGGTGTGATTGAGACCAGGGTGAGTGTGGTATGATTGAGATGAGGTTGAGAGTGGTGTGATTGAGACCAGGGTGAATGTGGTGTGATTGAGACCAGGGTGAGTGTGGTGTGATTGTGAGACCAATCTGAGTGTGGTGTGACTGTGAGACCAGGGTGAGTGTGGTATGATTGAGACGAGGTTGAGTGTGGTGCGAATGTGTGACCAGGGTGAGTGTGGTGTGATTGAGACCAGGGTGAATGTGGTGTGATTGAGACCAGGGTGAGTGTGGTGTGATTGCGACCATAGAGAGTGTGTTCTGATTGAGACCAGGGTGAGTGTGGTGTGATTGTGAGACCAATCTGAGTGTGGTGTGACTGTGAGACCAGGGTGAGTGTGGTATGATTGAGACCAGGGTGAGTGTGGTGTGATTGTGAGACCACGTAGAGTGTAGTGTGATTGTGGGACCAATGTGAGTATGGTGTGATTGAGACCAGCGTGAATGTGGTGTGATTGTAAGACCAATGTGAGTGTGGTGTGATTGAGACCAGGGTAAGTGTGGTGTGATTGTGAGACCAGGGTGATTGTTGTGTGATTGTGAGACTGGGGTGATTGTGGTGAGATTGAGACCAATGTGAGTGTGTGTGATTGTGAGACCAGAGTGAGCGTGGTGTGATTGAGAGACCAGGGTGACCGTGGTGTGATTGAGACCAATGTGAGTGTGGAGTGATTGTGAGACCAGGGTGAGTGTGGTGTGATTGTGAGACCAATGTGAGTGGGGTGTGATTGAGACCAGGGTAAGTGTGGTGTGATTGTGAGACTAGGGTGAGTGTGGTTTGATTGAGACCAGGGTGAGTGTAGTGTGATTGTGAGACCAGGGTGAGTGTCGTGTGATTGTGAGACCAGGGTGAGTGTGGCTTGATTGTGAGACCAGTGTGAGTGTGGTATGATTGAGACCAGGGTGAGTGTGGTGTGATTGTGAGACCAATTTGAGTGTGGTGTGATTGTGAGACCAGGGTGAGTGTGGTGTGATTCAGACCAGGGTGAGTGTGGTGTGATTCAGACGAGGGAGAGTATGGTGTGATTCAGACCAGTGTGAGTGTGGTGTGATTGCTACCAGGGTAGGTGTGGTGTGATTGTGAGACCAGGGTAAGTGTGGTGTGATTGTGAGACCAGGGTGATTGTGGTGAGATTTTGAGTCTGGAGTGATTGTGGTGAGATTCAGACCAATGTGAGTATGTGTGATTGTGAGACCAGAGTGAGTGTGGTGTGAGTCTGAGACCAGGGTGAGTGTGGTGTGATTGAGACCAGGGTGAATGTGGTGTGATTGTGAGACCAGGGTGATTTTGGTGAGATTGAGACCAATGTGAGTGTGTGTGATTGTGAGACCAGAGTGAGTGTGGTGTGATTGTGAGACCAGGGTGAGCGTGGTGTGATTGAGACCAGGGTGAATGTGGTGTGATTGTGAGACCAGGGTAAGTGTGGTGTGATTGTGAGACCAGGGTGATTGTGGTGTGATTTTGAGTCTGGGGTGATTGTGGTGAGATTCAGACCAATGTGAGTATGTGTGATTGTGAGACCAGAGTGAGTGTGGTGTGACTGCGAGACCAGGGTGAGTGTGGTATGATTGAGACCAGGGTGAGTGTGGTGTGATTGTGAGACCAGGTAGAGTGTAGTGTGATTGTGCGACCAATGTGAGTATGGTGTGATTAAGCCCAGCGTGAGTGTGGTGTGATTGTGAGACCAATCTGAATGTGGTGTGATTGTGAGACCAGGGTCAGTGTGGTGTGATTCAGACCAGGATGTGTGTGGTGTGATTGAGAGATCAGAGTGAGTGTGGTGTGATTCAGACCAGGGTGAGTGTGATGTGATTATGATGTGATTGTGAGACCAGGGTGAGTGTGGTGTGATTGAGACCAGGGTGAGTGTGGTGTGATTGTGAGACCAATGTGAGTGTGGTGTGATTGAGACAAGGGTAAGTGTGGTGTGATTGTGAGACCAGGGTGAGTGTGGTGTGATTGTGAGACCAATGTGAGTGTGGTGTGATTGAGACAAGGGTAAGTGTGGTGTGATTGTGAGACCAGGGTGATTGTGAGACTGGGGTGATTGTGGTGAGATTGAGACCAATGTAAGTGTGTGTGATTGTGAGAGTAGAGTGAGTGTGGTGTGATTGTGAGACCAGGGTGAGTGTGGTGTGATTCAGACCAAAGTGAATGTGGTGTGATTGTGAGACCAGGTTGAGTGTGGTGTGATTGAGACCAGGGTGAATGTGGTGTGATTGTAAGACCAATGTGAGTGTGGTGTGATTGAGACCAGGGTAAGTGTGGTGTGATTGTGAGACCAGGGTGATTGTTGTGTGATTGTGAGACTGGGGTGATTGTGGTGAGATTGAGACCAATGTGAGTGTGTGTGATTGTGAGACCAGAGTGAGCGTGGTGTGATTGAGAGACCAGGGTGACCGTGGTGTGATTGAGACCAATGTGAGTGTGGAGTGATTGTGAGACCAGGGTGAGTGTGGTGTGATTGTGAGACCAATGTGAGTGTGGTGTGATTGAGACCAGGGTAAGTATGGTGTGATTGTGAGACTAGGGTGAGTGTGGTGTTATTGAGAGACCAGGGTGAGTGTGGTGTGATTGAGACCAGGGTGAGTGTGGTATGATTGAGATGAGGTTGAGAGTGGTGTGATTGAGACCAGGGTGAATGTGGTGTGATTGAGACCAGGGTGAGTGTGGTGTGATTGTGAGACCAATCTGAGTGTGGTGTGACTGTGAGACCAGGGTGAGTGTGGTATGATTGAGACGAGGTTGAGTGTGGTGTGAATGTGTGACCAGGGTGAGTGTGGTGTGATTGAGACCAGGGTGAATGTGGTGTGATTGAGACCAGGGTGAGTGTGGTGTGATTGCGACCATAGAGAGTGTGTTCTGATTGAGACCAGGGTGAGTGTGGTGTGATTGTGAGACCAATCTGAGTGTGGTGTGACTGTGAGACCAGGGTGAGTGTGGTATGATTGAGACCAGGGTGAGTGTGGTGTGATTGTGAGACCACGTAGAGTGTAGTGTGATTGTGGGACCAATGTGAGTATGGTGTGATTGAGACCAGCGTGAATGTGGTGTGATTGTAAGACCAATGTGAGTGTGGTGTGATTGAGACCAGGGTAAGTGTGGTGTGATTGTGAGACCAGGGTGATTGTTGTGTGATTGTGAGACTGGGGTGATTGTGGTGAGATTGAGACCAATGTGAGTGTGTGTGATTGTGAGACCAGAGTGAGCGTGGTGTGATTGAGAGACCAGGGTGACCGTGGTGTGATTGAGACCAATGTGAGTGTGGAGTGATTGTGAGACCAGGGTGAGTGTGGTGTGATTGTGAGACCAATGTGAGTGGGGTGTGATTGAGACCAGGGTAAGTGTGGTGTGATTGTGAGACTAGGGTGAGTGTGGTTTGATTGAGACCAGGGTGAGTGTAGTGTGATTGTGAGACCAGGGTGAGTGTCGTGTGATTGTGAGACCAGGGTGAGTGTGGCTTGATTGTGAGACCAGAGTGAGTGTGGTATGATTGAGACCAGGGTGAGTGTGGTGTGATTGTGAGACCAATTTGAGTGTGGTGTGATTGTGAGACCAGGGTGAGTGTGGTGTGATTCAGACCAGGGTGAGTGTGGTGTGATTCAGACGAGGGAGAGTATGGTGTGATTCAGACCAGTGTGAGTGTGGTGTGATTGCTACCAGGGTAGGTGTGGTGTGATTGTGAGACCAGGGTAAGTGTGGTGTGATTGTGAGACCAGGGTGATTGTGGTGAGATTTTGAGTCTGGAGTGATTGTGGTGAGATTCAGACCAATGTGAGTATGTGTGATTGTGAGACCAGAGTGAGTGTGGTGTGAGTCTGAGACCAGGGTGAGTGTGGTGTGATTGAGACCAGGGTGAATGTGGTGTGATTGTGAGACCAGGGTGATTTTGGTGAGATTGAGACCAATGTGAGTGTGTGTGATTGTGAGACCAGAGTGAGTGTCGTGTGATTGTGAGACCAGGGTGAGCGTGGTGTGATTGAGACCAGGGTGAATGTGGTGTGATTGTGAGACCAGGGTAAGTGTGGTGTGATTGTGAGACCAGGGTGATTGTGGTGTGATTTTGAGTCTGGGGTGATTGTGGTGAGATTCAGACCAATGTGAGTATGTGTGATTGTGAGACCAGAGTGAGTGTGGTGTGACTGCGAGACCAGGGTGAGTGTGGTATGATTGAGACCAGGGTGAGTGTGGTGTGATTGTGAGACCAGGTAGAGTGTAGTGTGATTGTGCGACCAATGTGAGTATGGTGTGATTAAGCCCAGCGTGAGTGTGGTGTGATTGTGAGACCAATCTGAATGTGGTGTGATTGTGAGACCAGGGTCAGTGTGGTGTGATTCAGACCAGGATGTGTGTGGTGTGATTGAGAGATCAGAGTGAGTGTGGTGTGATTCAGACCAGGGTGAGTGTGATGTGATTATGATGTGATTGTGAGACCAGGGTGAGTGTGGTGTGATTGAGACCAGGGTGAGTGTGGTGTGATTGTGAGACCAATGTGAGTGTGGTGTGATTGAGACAAGGGTAAGTGTGGTGTGATTGTGAGACCAGGGTGAGTGTGGTGTGATTGTGAGACCAATGTGAGTGTGGTGTGATTGAGACAAGGGTAAGTGTGGTGTGATTGTGAGACCAGGGTGATTGTGAGACTGGGGTGATTGTGGTGAGATTGAGACCAATGTAAGTGTGTGTGATTGTGAGAGTAGAGTGAGTGTGGTGTGATTGTGAGACCAGGGTGAGTGTGGTGTGATTCAGACCAAAGTGAATGTGGTGTGATTGTGAGACCAGGTTGAGTGTGGTGTGATTGAGACCAGGGTGAATGTGGTGTGATTGTAAGACCAATGTGAGTGTGGTGTGATTGACACCAGGGTAAGTGTGGTGTGATTGTGAGACCAGGGTGATTGTTGTGTGATTGTGAGACTGGGGTGATTGTGGTGAGATTGAGACCAATGTGAGTGTGTGTGATTGTGAGACCAGAGTGAGCGTGGTGTTATTGAGAGACCAGGGTGACCGTGGTGTGATTGAGACCAATGTGAGTGTGGAGTGATTGTGAGACCAGGGTGAGTGTGGTGTGATTGTGAGACCAATGTGAGTGTGGTGTGATTGAGACCAGGGTAAGTATGGTGTGATTGTGAGACTAGGGTGAGTGTGGTGTTATTGAGAGACCAGGGTGAGTGTGGTGTGATTGAGACCAGGGTGAGTGTGGTATGATTGAGATGAGGTTGAGAGTGGTGTGATTGAGACCAGGGTGAATGTGGTGTGATTGAGACCAGGGTGAGTGTGGTGTGATTGTGAGACCAATCTGAGTGTGGTGTGACTGTGAGACCAGGGTGAGTGTGGTATGATTGAGACGAGGTTGAGTGTGGTGTGAATGTGTGACCAGGGTGAGTGTGGTGTGATTGAGACCAGGGTGAATGTGGTGTGATTGAGACCAGGGTGAGTGTGGTGTGATTGCGACCATAGAGAGTGTGTTCTGATTGAGACCAGGGTGAGTGTGGTGTGATTGTGAGACCAATCTGAGTGTGGTGTGACTGTGAGACCAGGGTGAGTGTGGTATGATTGAGACCAGGGTGAGTGTGGTGTGATTGTGAGACCACGTAGAGTGTAGTGTGATTGTGGGACCAATGTGAGTATGGTGTGATTGAGACCAGCGTGAATGTGGTGTGATTGTAAGACCAATGTGAGTGTGGTGTGATTGAGACCAGGGTAAGTGTGGTGTGATTGTGAGACCAGGGTGATTGTTGTGTGATTGTGAGACTGGGGTGATTGTGGTGAGATTGAGACCAATGTGAGTGTGTGTGATTGTGAGACCAGAGTGAGCGTGGTGTGATTGAGAGACCAGGGTGACCGTGGTGTGATTGAGACCAATGTGAGTGTGGAGTGATTGTGAGACCAGGGTGAGTGTGGTGTGATTGTGAGACCAATGTGAGTGGGGTGTGATTGAGACCAGGGTAAGTGTGGTGTGATTGTGAGACTAGGGTGAGTGTGGTTTGATTGAGACCAGGGTGAGTGTAGTGTGATTGTGAGACCAGGGTGAGTGTCGTGTGATTGTGAGACCAGGGTGAGTGTGGCTTGATTGTGAGACCAGTGTGAGTGTGGTATGATTGAGACCAGGGTGAGTGTGGTGTGATTGTGAGACCAATTTGAGTGTGGTGTGATTGTGAGACCAGGGTGAGTGTGGTGTGATTCAGACCAGGGTGAGTGTGGTGTGATTCAGACGAGGGAGAGTATGGTGTGATTCACACCAGTGTGAGTGTGGTGTGATTGCTACCAGGGTAGGTGTGGTGTGATTGTGAGACCAGGGTAAGTGTGGTGTGATTGTGAGACCAGGGTGATTGTGGTGAGATTTTGAGTCTGGAGTGATTGTGGTGAGATTCAGACCAATGTGAGTATGTGTGATTGTGAGACCAGAGTGAGTGTGGTGTGAGTCTGAGACCAGGGTGAGTGTGGTGTGATTGAGACCAGGGTGAATGTGGTGTGATTGTGAGACCAGGGTGATTTTGGTGAGATTGAGACCAATGTGAGTGTGTGTGATTGTGAGACCAGAGTGAGTGTGGTGTGATTGTGAGACCAGGGTGAACGTGGTGTGATTGAGACCAGGGTGCATGTGGTGTGATTGTGAGACCAGGGTAAGTGTGGTGTGATTGTGAGACCAGGGTGATTGTGGTGTGATTTTGAGTCTGGGGTGATTGTGGTGAGATTCAGACCAATGTGAGTATGTGTGATTGTGAGACCAGAGTGAGTGTGGTGTGACTGCGAGACCAGGGTGAGTGTGGTGTGATTGAGACCAGGGTGAATGTGGTGTGATTGTGAGACCAGGGTGATTTTGGTGAGATTGAGACCAATGTGAGTGTGTGTGATTGTGAGACCAGAGTGAGTGTGGTGTGATTGTGAGACCAGGGTGAGTGTGGTGTGATTGAGACCAGGGTGAATGTGGTGTGATTGTGAGACCAGGGTAAGTGTGGTGTGATTGTGAGACCAGGGTGAGTGTGGTGTGATTGTGAGACCAATGTGAGTGTGGTGTGATTGAGACCAGGGTAAGTATGGTGTGATTGTGAGACCAGGGTGAGTGTGGTGTTATTGAGATGAGGTTGAGAGTGGTGTGATTGAGACCAGGGTGAATGTGGTGTGATTGAGACCAGGGTGAGTGTGGTGTGATTGTGAGACCAATCTGAGTGTGGTGTGACTGTGAGACCAGGGTGAGTGTGGTATGATTGAGACGAGGTTGAGTGTGGTGTGAATATGTGACCAGGGTGAGTGTGGTGTGATTGAGACCAGGGTGAATGTGGTGTGATTGAGACCAGGGTGAGTGTGGTGTGATTGCGACCATAGAGAGTGTGTTCTGATTGAGACCAGGGTGAGTGTGGTGTGATTGTGAGACCAATCTGAGTGTGGTGTGACTGTGAGACCAGGGTGAGTGTGGTATGATTGAGACCAGGGTGAGTGTGGTGTGATTGTGAGACCACGTAGAGTGTAGTGTGATTGTGGGACCAATGTGAGTATGGTGTGATTGAGACCAGCGTGAATGTGGTGTGATTGTAAGACCAATGTGAGTGTGGTGTGATTGAGACCAGGGTAAGTGTGGTGTGATTGTGAGACCAGGGTGATTGTTGTGTGATTGTGAGACTGGGGTGATTGTGGTGAGATTGAGACCAATGTGAGTGTGTGTGATTGTGAGACCAGAGTGAGCGTGGTGTGATTGAGAGACCAGGGTGACCGTGGTGTGATTGAGACCAATGTGAGTGTGGAGTGATTGTGAGACCAGGGTGAGTGTGGTGTGATTGTGAGACCAATGTGAGTGGGGTGTGATTGAGACCAGGGTAAGTGTGGTGTGATTGTGAGACTAGGGTGAGTGTGGTTTGATTGAGACCAGGGTGAGTGTAGTGTGATTGTGAGACCAGGGTGAGTGTCGTGTGATTGTGAGACCAGGGTGAGTGTGGCTTGATTGTGAGACCAGGGTGAGTGTGGTATGATTGAGACCAGGGTGAGTGTGGTGTGATTGTGAGACCAATTTGAGTGTGGTGTGATTGTGAGACCAGGGTGAGTGTGGTGTGATTCAGACCAGGGTGAGTGTGGTGTGATTCAGACGAGGGAGAGTATGGTGTGATTCAGACCAGTGTGAGTGTGGTGTGATTGCTACCAGGGTAGGTGTGGTGTGATTGTGAGACCAGGGTAAGTGTGGTGTGATTGTGAGACCAGGGTGATTGTGGTGAGATTTTGAGTCTGGAGTGATTGTGGTGAGATTCAGACCAATGTGAGTATGTGTGATTGTGAGACCAGAGTGAGTGTGGTGTGAGTCTGAGACCAGGGTGAGTGTGGTGTGATTGAGACCAGGGTGAGTGTGGTGTGATTGAGTCCAGGGTGAATGTGGTGTGATTGTGAGACCAGGGTGATTTTGGTGAGATTGAGACCAATGTGAGTGTGTGTGATTGTGAGACCAGAGTGAGTGTGGTGTGATTGTGAGACCAGGGTGAGCGTGGTGTGATTGAGACCAGGGTGCATGTGGTGTGATTGTGAGACCAGGGTAAGTGTGGTGTGATTGTGAGACCAGGGTGATTGTGGTGTGATTTTGAGTCTGGGGTGATTGTGGTGAGATTCAGACCAATGTGAGTATGTGTGATTGTGAGACCAGAGTGAGTGTGGTGTGACTGCGAGACCAGGGTGAGTGTGGTATGATTGAGACCAGGGTGAGTGTGGTGTGATTGTGAGACCAGGTAGAGTGTAGTGTGATTGTGCGACCAATGTGAGTATGGTGTGATTGAGACCAGCGTGAGTGTGGTGTGATTGTGAGACCAATCTGAATGTGGTGTGATTGTGAGACCAGGGTCAGTATGGTGTGATTCAGACCAGGATGTGTGTGGTGTGATTGAGAGATCAGAGTGAGTGTGGTGTGATTGTGAGACCAGGGTGATTGTGAGACTGGGGTGATTGTGGTGAGTTTGAGCCCAATGTAAGTGTGTGTGATTGTGAGACTAGAGTGAGTGTGGTGTGATTGTGAGACCAGGGTGAGTGTGGTGTGGTTCAGACCAAATTGAATGTGGTGTGATTGTGAGACCAGGTTGAGTGTGGTGTGATTGAGACCAGGGTGAATGTGGTGTGATTGTAAGACCAGGGTGAGTGTGGTGTGATTGAGACCACGGTGAGTGTGATGTGATTCTGAGACCAGGGTGAGTGTGATGTAATTGAGACCAGGGTGAGTATGGTGTGATTCAGACCAGCGTGTGTGTGGTGTGATTCAGAGCAGGGTGAGTGTGGTATGATTGAGACGAGGGTGAGTGTGGTGTGATTGTGAGACCAATCTGAGTGTGGTGTGATTGTGAGACCAGGGTGAGTGTGGCGTGATTCAGACCAGGGTGCGTGTGGTGTGATTGTGATACCAGGTTGAGTGTAGTGTGATTGTGGGACGAATCTGAGTATGGTGTGATTGAGACCAGGGTAAGTGTGGTGTGATTGAGACCAGGGTGAATGTGGTGTGATTGAGACCAGGGTGAGTGTGGTGTGATTGCGACCATAGAGAGTGTGGTCTGATTGAGACCAGGGTGAGTGTGGTGTGATTGCGACCATAGAGAGTGTGGTCTGATTGAGACCAGGGTAGGTGTGGTGTGATTGTGAGACTAGGGTAAGTGTGGTGTGATTGTGAGACCAGGGTGATTGTGGTGTGATTTTGAGTCTGGGGTGATTGTGGTGAGATTCAGAACAATGTGAGTATGTGTGATTGTGAGACCAGAGTGAGTGTGGTGTGACTGCGAGACCAGGGTGAGTGTGGTATTATTGAGACCAGGGTGAGTGTGGTGTGATTGTGAGACCAGGTAGAGTGTAGTGTGATTGTGGGACCAATGTGAGTATGGTGTGATTGAGACCAGCGTGAGTGTGGTGTGATTGTGAGACCAATCTGAATGTGGTGTGATTGTGAGACCAGGGTCAGTGTGGTGTGATTCAGACCAGGATGTGTGTGGTGTGATTGAGGGATCAGAGTGAGTGTGGTGTGATTCAGACCAGGGTGAGTGTGATGTGATTATGATGTGATTGTGAGACCAGGGTGAGTGTGGTGTGATTGAGACCAGGGTGAGTGTAGTGTGATTGTGAGACCAATGTGAGTGTGGTGTGATTGAGACCAGGGTAGGTGTGGTGTGATTGTGAGACCAGGGTGATTGTGGTGTGATTTTGAGTCTGGGGTGATTGTGGTGAGATTCAGACCAATGTGAGTATGTGTGATTGTGAGACCAGAGTGAGTGTGGTGTGACTGCGAGACCAGGGTGAGTGTGGTATGATTGAGACCAGGGTTAGTGTGGTGTGATTGTGAGACCAGGTAGAGTGTAGTGTGATTGTGGGACCAATGTGAGTATGGTGTGATTGAGACCAGCGTGAGTGTGGTGTGATTGTGAGACCAGGGTGATTGTGGTGTGATTTTGAGTCTGGGGTGATTGTGGTGAGATTCAGACCAATGTGAGTATGTGTGATTGTGAGACCAGGGTGAGTGTAGTGTGATTGTGAGACCAATGTGAGTGTGGTGTGATTGAGACCAGGGTAGGTGTGGTGTGATTGTGAGACCAGGGTGATTGTGGTGTGATTTTGAGTCTGGGGTGATTGTGGTGAGATTCAGACCAATGTGAGTATGTGTGATTGTGAGACCAGAGTGAGTGTGGTGTGACTGCGAGACCAGGGTGAGTGTGGTATGATTGAGACCAGGGTTAGTGTGGTGTGATTGTGAGACCAGGTAGAGTGTAGTGTGATTGTGGGACCAATGTGAGTATGGTGTGATTGAGACCAGCGTGAGTGTGGTGTGATTGTGAGACCAATCTGAATGTGGTGTGATTGTGAGACCAGGGTCACTGTGGTGTGATTCAGACCAGGATGTGTGTGGTGTGATTGAGAGATGAGAGTGAGTGTGGTGTGATTCAGACCAGTGTGAGTGTGATGTGATTGTGATGTGATTGTGAGACCAGGGTGAGTGTGGTGTGATTGAGATCAGGGTGAGTGTGATGTGATTGAGACCAGGGAGAGTGTGGTCTGATTGAGACCAGGGTGAGTGTGGTGTAATTATGAGACCAGGGTGAGTGTGGTGTTATTGAGAGACCAGGGTGAGTGTGGTGTAATTGAGACCAGGGTGAGTGTGGTGTGATTGAGACCAGGGTGAGTATGGTGTGATTCAGACCAGCGTGTGTGTGGTGTGATTCAGAGCAGGGTGAGTGTGGTATGATTGAGACGAGGGTGAGTGTGGTGTGATTGTGAGACCAATCTGAGTGTGGTGTGAGTGTGATACCAGGGTGAGTGTGGTGTGATTCAGACCAGGGTGCGTGTGGTATGATTCAGAGACCAGGGTGAGTGTGGTGTGATTGAGACTAGGGTGAGTGTGGTATGATTGAGACCAGGGTGAGTGTGGTGTGATTGTGAGACCAGGTTGAGTGTAGTGTGGTTGTGGGACCAATGTGAGTATAGTGTGATTGAGACCAGGGTAAGTGTGGTGTGATTGAGACCAGGGTGAGTGTGGTGTGATTGTGAGACCAGGGTGAGTGTGGTGTGATTGTGAGACCAATCTGAGTGGGGTGGGATTGTGAGACCAGGTTGAGTGTGGTGTGATTGATACCAGGGTGAATGTGGTGTGATTGTAAGACCAGGGTGAGTGTGGTGTGATTGAAACCAGGGTGAATGTGGTGTGATTGAGACCACGGTGAGTGTGATGTGATTGTGAGACCAGGGTGAGTGTGATGTAATTGAGACCAGGGTGAGTATGGTGTGATTCAGACCAGCGTGTGTGTGGTGGGATTCAGAGCAGGGTGAGTGTGGTATGATTGAGACGAGGGTGAGTGTGGTGTGATTGTGAGACCAATCTGAGTGTGGTGTGATTGTGAGACCGGGTGAGTGTGGCGTGATTCAGACCAGGGTGCGTGTGGTGTGATTGAGAGACCAGGGTGAGTGTGGTGTGATTGAGACTAGGGTGAGTGTGGTGTGATTGTGATACCAGGTTGAGTGCAGTGTGATTGTGGGACGAATGTGAGTATGTTGTGATTGAGACCAGGGTAAGTGTGGTGTGATTGAGACCAGGGTGAATGTGGTGTGATTGAGACCAGGGTGAGTGTGGTGTGATTGCGACCATAGAGAGTGTGGTCTGATTGAGACCATGGTGAGTGTGGTGTGATTGCGACCATAGAGAGTGTGGTCTGATTGAGACCAGGGTAGGTGTGGTGTGATTGTGAGACCAGGGTAAGTGTGGTGTGATTGTGAGACCAGGGTGATTGTGGTGTGATTTTGAGTCTGGGTTGATTGTGGTGAGATTCAGACCAATGTGAGTATGTGTGATTGTGAGACCAGAGAGAGTGTGGTGTGACTGCGAGACCAGGGTGAGTGTGGTATGATTGAGACCAGGGTGAGTGTGGTGTGATTGTGAGACCAGGTAGAGTGTAGTGTGATTGTGGGACCAATGTGAGTATGGTGTGATTGAGACCAGCGTGAGTGTGGTGTGATTGTGAGACCAATCTGAATGTGGTGTGATTGTGAGACCAGGGTCAGTGTGGTGTGATTCAGACCAGGATGTGTGTGGTGTGATTGAGGGATCAGAGTGAGTGTGGTGTGATTCAGACCAGGGTGAGTGTGATGTGATTATGATGTGATTGTGAGACCAGGGTGAGTGTGGTGTGATTGAGACCAGGGTGAGTGTAGTGTGATTGTGAGACCAATGTGAGTGTGGTGTGATGGAGACAAGGGTAAGTGTGGTGTGATTGTGAGACCAGGGTGATTGTGAGACTGGAGTGATTGTGGTGAGATTGAGACCAATGTAAGTGTGTGTGATTGTGAGACTAGAGTGAGTGTGCTGTGATTGTGAGACCAGGGTGAGTGTGGTGTGATTCAGACCAAAGTGAATGTGGTGTGATTGTGAGACCAGGTTGAGTGTGGTGTGATTGAGACCAGGGTGAATGTGGTGTGATTGTAAGACCAGGGTGAGTGTGGTGTGATTGAAACCAGGGTGAGTGTGGTCTGATTGTGAGACCAATGTGAGTGTGGTGTGATTGAGACCAGGGTGAGTGTGGTCTGATTGTGAGACCAATGTGAGTGTGGTGTGATTGAGACCAGGGTAAGTGTGGTGTGATTGTGAGACCAGGGTGATGGTTGTGTGATTGTGAGACTGGGGTGATTGTGGTGAGATTGAGACCAATGTGAGTGTGTGTGATTGTGAGACCAGAGTGAGCGTGGTGTGATTGAGAGACCAGGGTGACCGTGGTGTGATTGAGACCAATGTGAGTGTGGAGTAATTGTGAGACCAGGGTGAGTGTGGTGTGATTGTGAGACCAATGTGAGTGTGGTGTGATTGAGACAAGGGTAAGTGTGGTGTGATTGTGAGACTAGAGTGAGTGTGGTTTGATTGAGACCAGGGTGAGTGTAGTGTGATTGTGAGACCAGGGTGAGTGTGGTGTGATTGTGAGACCAGGGTGAGTGTGGCTTGATTGTGAGACCAGGGTGAGTGTGGTATGATTGAGAGCAGGGTGAGTGTGGTGTGATTGTGAGACCAATTTGAGTGTGGTGTGATTGTGAGACCAGGGTGAGTGTGGTGTGATTCAGACCAGGGTGAGTGTGGTGTGATTCAGACCAGGGAGAGTATGGTGTGATTCAGACCAGGGTGATTGTGGTGTGATTTTGAGTCTGGGGTGATTGTGGTGAGATTCAGACCAATGTGAGTATGTGTGATTGTGAGACCAGAGTGAGTGTGGTGTGACTGCGAGACCAGGGTGAGTGTGGTATGATTGAGACCAGGGTTAGTGTGGTGTGATTGTGAGACCAGGTAGAGTGTAGTGTGATTGTGGGACCAATGTGAGTATGGTGTGATTGAGACCAGCGTGAGTGTGGTGTGATTGTGAGACCAGGGTGATTGTGGTGTGATTTTGAGTCTGGGGTGATTGTGGTGAGATTCAGACCAATGTGAGTATGTGTGATTGTGAGACCAGGGTGAGTGTAGTGTGATTGTGAGACCAATGTGAGTGTGGTGTGATTGAGACCAGGGTAGGTGTGGTGTGATTGTGAGACCAGGGTGATTGTGGTGTGATTTTGAGTCTGGGGTGATTGTGGTGAGATTCAGACCAATGTGAGTATGTGTGATTGTGAGACCAGAGTGAGTGTGGTGTGACTGCGAGACCAGGGTGAGTGTGGTATGATTGAGACCAGGGTTAGTGTGGTGTGATTGTGAGACCAGGTAGAGTGTAGTGTGATTGTGGGACCAATGTGAGTATGGTGTGATTGAGACCAGCGTGAGTGTGGTGTGATTGTGAGACCAATCTGAATGTGGTGTGATTGTGAGACCAGGGTCACTGTGGTGTGATTCAGACCAGGATGTGTGTGGTGTGATTGAGAGATGAGAGTGAGTGTGGTGTGATTCAGACCAGTGTGAGTGTGATGTGATTGTGATGTGATTGTGAGACCAGGGTGAGTGTGGTGTGATTGAGATCAGGGTGAGTGTGATGTGATTGAGACCAGGGAGAGTGTGGTCTGATTGAGACCAGGGTGAGTGTGGTGTAATTATGAGACCAGGGTGAGTGTGGTGTTATTGAGAGACCAGGGTGAGTGTGGTGTAATTGAGACCAGGGTGAGTGTGGTGTGATTGAGACCAGGGTGAGTATGGTGTGATTCAGACCAGCGTGTGTGTGGTGTGATTCAGAGCAGGGTGAGTGTGGTATGATTGAGACGAGGGTGAGTGTGGTGTGATTGTGAGACCAATCTGAGTGTGGTGTGAGTGTGATACCAGGGTGAGTGTGGTGTGATTCAGACCAGGGTGCGTGTGGTATGATTCAGAGACCAGGGTGAGTGTGGTGTGATTGAGACTAGGGTGAGTGTGGTATGATTGAGACCAGGGTGAGTGTGGTGTGATTGTGAGACCAGGTTGAGTGTAGTGTGGTTGTGGGACCAATGTGAGTATAGTGTGATTGAGACCAGGGTAAGTGTGGTGTGATTGAGACCAGGGTGAGTGTGGTGTGATTGTGAGACCAGGGTGAGTGTGGTGTGATTGTGAGACCAATCTGAGTGGGGTGGGATTGTGAGACCAGGTTGAGTGTGGTGTGATTGATACCAGGGTGAATGTGGTGTGATTGTAAGACCAGGGTGAGTGTGGTGTGATTGAAACCAGGGTGAATGTGGTGTGATTGAGACCACGGTGAGTGTGATGTGATTGTGAGACCAGGGTGAGTGTGATGTAATTGAGACCAGGGTGAGTATGGTGTGATTCAGACCAGCGTGTGTGTGGTGGGATTCAGAGCAGGGTGAGTGTGGTATGATTGAGACGAGGGTGAGTGTGGTGTGATTGTGAGACCAATCTGAGTGTGGTGTGATTGTGAGACCGGGTGAGTGTGGCGTGATTCAGACCAGGGTGCGTGTGGTGTGATTGAGAGACCAGGGTGAGTGTGGTGTGATTGAGACTAGGGTGAGTGTGGTGTGATTGTGATACCAGGTTGAGTGCAGTGTGATTGTGGGACGAATGTGAGTATGTTGTGATTGAGACCAGGGTAAGTGTGGTGTGATTGAGACCAGGGTGAATGTGGTGTGATTGAGACCAGGGTGAGTGTGGTGTGATTGCGACCATAGAGAGTGTGGTCTGATTGAGACCATGGTGAGTGTGGTGTGATTGCGACCATAGAGAGTGTGGTCTGATTGAGACCAGGGTAGGTGTGGTGTGATTGTGAGACCAGGGTAAGTGTGGTGTGATTGTGAGACCAGGGTGATTGTGGTGTGATTTTGAGTCTGGGTTGATTGTGGTGAGATTCAGACCAATGTGAGTATGTGTGATTGTGAGACCAGAGAGAGTGTGGTGTGACTGCGAGACCAGGGTGAGTGTGGTATGATTGAGACCAGGGTGAGTGTGGTGTGATTGTGAGACCAGGTAGAGTGTAGTGTGATTGTGGGACCAATGTGAGTATGGTGTGATTGAGACCAGCGTGAGTGTGGTGTGATTGTGAGACCAATCTGAATGTGGTGTGATTGTGAGACCAGGGTCAGTGTGGTGTGATTCAGACCAGGATGTGTGTGGTGTGATTGAGGGATCAGAGTGAGTGTGGTGTGATTCAGACCAGGGTGAGTGTGATGTGATTATGATGTGATTGTGAGACCAGGGTGAGTGTGGTGTGATTGAGACCAGGGTGAGTGTAGTGTGATTGTGAGACCAATGTGAGTGTGGTGTGATGGAGACAAGGGTAAGTGTGGTGTGATTGTGAGACCAGGGTGATTGTGAGACTGGGGTGATTGTGGTGAGATTGAGACCAATGTAAGTGTGTGTGATTGTGAGACTAGAGTGAGTGTGCTGTGATTGTGAGACCAGGGTGAGTGTGGTGTGATTCAGACCAAAGTGAATGTGGTGTGATTGTGAGACCAGGTTGAGTGTGGTGTGATTGAGACCAGGGTGAATGTGGTGTGATTGTAAGACCAGGGTGAGTGTGGTGTGATTGAAACCAGGGTGAGTGTGGTCTGATTGTGAGACCAATGTGAGTGTGGTGTGATTGAGACCAGGGTGAGTGTGGTCTGATTGTGAGACCAATGTGAGTGTGGTGTGATTGAGACCAGGGTAAGTGTGGTGTGATTGTGAGACCAGGGTGATGGTTGTGTGATTGTGAGACTGGGGTGATTGTGGTGAGATTGAGACCAATGTGAGAGTGTGTGATTGTGAGACCAGAGTGAGCGTGGTGTGATTGAGAGACCAGGGTGACCGTGGTGTGATTGAGACCAATGTGAGTGTGGAGTAATTGTGAGACCAGGGTGAGTGTGGTGTGATTGTGAGACCAATGTGAGTGTGGTGTGATTGAGACAAGGGTAAGTGTGGTGTGATTGTGAGACTAGAGTGAGTGTGGTTTGATTGAGACCAGGGTGAGTGTAGTGTGATTGTGAGACCAGGGTGAGTGTGGTGTGATTGTGAGACCAGGGTGAGTGTGGCTTGATTGTGAGACCAGGGTGAGTGTGGTATGATTGAGAGCAGGGTGAGTGTGGTGTGATTGTGAGACCAATTTGAGTGTGGTGTGATTGTGAGACCAGGGTGAGTGTGGTGTGATTCAGTCCAGGGTGAGTGTGGTGTGATTCAGACCAGGGAGAGTATGGTGTGATTCAGACCAGGGTGAGTGTGGTGTGATTGCTACCAGGGTAGGTGTGGTGTGATTGTGAGACCAGGGTAAGTGTGGTGTGATTGTGAGACCAGGGTGGTTGTGGTGTGATTTTCAGTCTGGGGTGATTGTGGTGAGATTCAGACCAATGTGAGTATGGGTGATTGTGAGACCAGAGTGAGTGTGGTGTGATTGTGAGACCAGGGTGAGTGTGGTGAGATTGAGACCAGGGTGAGTGTAGTGTGATTGTGAGACCAATGTGAGTGTGGTGTGATTGAGACAAGGGTAAGTGTGGTGTGATTGTGAGACCAGGGTGATTGTGAGACTGGGGTGATTGTGGTGAGATTGAGACCAATGTAAGTGTGTGTGATTGTGAGACTAGAGTGAGTGTGGTGTGATTGTGAGACCAGGGTGAGTGTGGTGTGATACAGACCAAAGTGAATGTGGTGTGATTGTGAGACCAGGTTGAGTGTGGTGTGATTGAAACCAGGGTGAATGTGGTGTGATTGAGACCAGGGTGAGTGTGGTCTGATTGTGAGACCAATGTGAGAGTGGCGTCATTGAGACCAGGGTAAGTGTGGTGTGATTGTGAGACCAGGGTGATTGTTGTGTGATTGTGAGATTGGGGTGATTGTGGTGAGATTGAGACCAATGTGAGTGTGTGTGTGATTGTGAGACCAGAGTGAGCGTGGTGTGATTGAGAGACCAGGGTGACCGTGGTGTGATTGAGAGCAATGTGAGTGTGGAGTGATTGTGAGACCAGGGTGAGTGTGGTGTGATTTTGAGACCAATGTGAGTGTGGTGTGATTGAGACCAGGGTAAGTGTGGTGTGATTGTGAGACTAGGGTGAGTGTGGTTTGATTGAGACCAGGGTGAGTGTAGTGTGATTGTGAGACCAGGGTGAGTGTGGCTTGATTGTGAGACCAGGGTGAGTGTGGTGTGATTGTGAGACCAATTTGAGTGTGGTGTGATTGTCAGACCAGGGTGAGTGTGGTGTGATTCAGACCAGGGTGAGTGTGGTGTGATTCAGACCAGGGAGAGTATGGTGTGATTCAGACCAGGGTGAGTGTGGTGTGATTGCTACCAGGGTAGGTGTCGTGTGATTGTGAGACCAGGGTAAGTGTGGTGTGATTGTGAGACCAGGGTGATTGTGGTGTCATTTTGAGTTTGGGGTGATTGTGGTGAGATTCAGACCAACGTGAGTATGTGTGATTGTGAGACCAGAGTGAGTGTGGTGTGATTGAGAGACCAGGGTGCGAGTGGCGTGATTGAGACCAGGGTGACCGTGGTGTGATTGAGACCAATACGAGTGTGGAGTGATTGTGAGACCAGGGTGAGTGTGGTGCGATTGTGAGAGCAGGGTGAGTGTGGCGTGATTGTGAGACCAGGGTGAGTGTGGTGTGATTGTGAGACCAGGGTGAGTGTGGTGTGATTGAGACCAGGGTGAGTGTGGTGTGATTGAGACAAGGGTAAGTGTGGTGTGATTGTGAGACCAGGGTGAGTGTGGTGTGATTGAGACCAGGTTGACCGTGGTGTGATTGAGACCAATGTGATTGTGTGTGATTGTGAGACCAGGGTGAGTGTGGTGTGATTGAGAGCAGGGTGAGTGTGGTGTGATTGTAAGACCAGGGTGAGTGGAGTGTGATTGTGAGACGAGGGTGAGTGTGGTATGATTGAGACCAGGGTGAGTGTGGTGTGATTGAGACCAGGGTGACCGTGGTGTGATTGAGACCAGTGTGAGTGTGGAGTAATTGTGAGACCAGGGTGAGTGTGGTGTGATTGTGAGACCAATGTGAGTGTGGTGTGATTGAGACCAGGGTAAGTGTGGTGTGATTGTGAGACCAGGGTGATTGTGGTGTGATTGTGAGACTGGGGTGATTGTGGTGAGATTCAGACCAATGTGAGTGTGTGTGATTGTGAGACCGGAGTGAGTGTGGTGTGATTGAGACCAGGTTGACTGTGGTGTGATTGAGACCATTGTGAGTGTGGTGTGATTGTGATACCAGGGTGAGTGTGGTGTGATTGAGACCAGGGTGAGTGTGGTGTGATTGTACCACCAGGGTGAGTGTGGTGTGATTGTGAGACGAGGGTGAGTGTGGTATGATTGAGACCAGGGTGAGTGTGGTGTGATTGAGACCACGGTGAGTGTGATGTGATTGTGAGACCAGGGTTAGTGTGGTGTAATTGAGACCAGGGTGAGTATGCTGTGATTCAGACCAGCGTGTGTGTGGTGTGATTCAGAGCAGGGTGAGTGTGGTATGATTGAGACGAAGGTCAGTGTGGTGTGATTGTGAGACCAATCTGAGTGTGGTGTGATTGAGAGACCAGGGTGAGTGTGGTGTGATTGAGACTAGGGTGAGTGTGGTATGATTGAGACCAGGGTGAGTGTGGTGTGATTGTGACACCAGGTTGAGTGTAGTGTGATTGTGGGACCAATGTGAGTATGGTGTGATTGAGACCAGGGTAAGTGTGGTGTGATTGAGACCAGGGTGAGTGTGGTGTGATTGTGAGACCAGGATGAGTGTGGTGTGGTTGTGAAACCAACCTGAGTGTGGTGTGATTCTGAGAGCATGGTGAGTGTGGTGTGATTGAGACCAGTGTGAGTGGGGTGTGATTGAGACCAGGGTGAGTATGCAGTGAATCAGACCAGGGTCAGTGTGGTGTTATTCAGACCAGGGTGTGTGGGGTGTGATTGAGAGACCAGAGTGAGTGTGGTGTGATTCAGACCTGGGTGAGTGTGGTGTGATTGAGACCAGGGTGAGTGTGGTGTGATTGAGACCAGGGTGAGTGTGGTGTGTTTGCGACCAGGGAGAGTGTGGTCTGATTGAGACCAGGGTGAGAGTGGTGTGATTGTGAGACCAATCTGAGTGTGGTGTGATTGTGAGACCAATCTGAATATGATGTGATTGTGAGACCAGGGTCAGTGTGGTGTGATTCAGACCAGGGTGTCTGTGGTGTGATTGAGAGACCAGAGTGAGTGTGGTGTGATTCAGACCAGGGTGAGTGTGATGTGATTGTGAGACCAGGGTGAGTGTGGTGTGATTGAGACCAGGGTGAGTGTGGTCTGATTGAGACCAGGGTGAGAGTGGTGTGATTGTGAGACCAATCTGAGCGTGGTGTGATTGTGAGACCAGGGTGAGTGTGGTATGATTGAGACCAGGGTGAGTGTGGTGTGATTGTGAGACCAGGTTGAGTGTAGTGTGATTGTGGGACCAATGTGAGTATGGTGTGATTGAGACCAGGGTGAGTGTGGTGTGATTGGGAGACCAATCTGAGTGTGATGTGATTGTCAGACCAGGGTCAGTGTGGTGTGATTCAGACCAGGATGTGTCTGCTGTGATTGAGAGATCAGAGTGAGTGTGGTGTGATTCAGACCAGGGTGAGTGTGACGTGGTTGTGATGTGATTGTGAAACCAGGGTGAGTGTGGTGTGATTGAGACCAGGGTGAGTGTGGTCTGATTGAGACCAGGGTGAGTGTGGTGTGATTGTGAGACCAATCTGAGTGTGGTGTGATTGTGAGACCAGGGTGAGTGTGGTGTTATTGAGAGACCAGGGTGAGTGTGGTGTAATTGAGACCAGGGTGAGTGTGGTGCGATTGAGACCAGGGTGAGTGTGGTATGATTGGGACCAGGTTGACTGTGGTGTGATTGTGAGAACAATCTGAGTGTGTTTTGATTGAAATCAGGGTGAGTGTGGTGTGATTGTACGACCAGTGTGAGTGTGATGTGATTGTGAGACCAATGTGAGTGTGGTGTGATTGAGACAAGGGTAAGTGTGGTGTGATTGTGAGACCAGGGTGATTGTGGTGTGATTGTGAGACTGGGGTGATTGTGGTGAGATTGAGACCAATGTGAGTGTGTGTGATTTTGAGACCAGAGTGAGTGTGGTGTGATTGTGATACCAGGGTGAGTGTGGTGTGATTCAGACCAGGGTGAATGTGGTGTGATTGTGAAACCAGGGTGAGTGTGGTGTGATTGAGACCAGGGTGAATGTGGTGTGATTGTGAGACCAGGGTGACTGTGGTGTGATTGAGACCAGGGTGAGTGTGGTGTGATTGTGAGACCACTGTGAGTGTGGTGTGATGGAGACCAGGGTGAGTGTGGTGTATTGTGAGACCAATCTGAATGTGGTGTGATTGTGAGACCAGGGTCAGTGTGGTGTGATTCAGACCAGGGTGATTGTGATGTGATTGAGACCAGGGAGAGTGTGGTGTGATTGAGACCAGTGTGAGTGTGATGTGATTGTGAGACCAGGGTGAGTGTGGTGTGATTGAGACCAGGGTGAATGTGGTGTGATTGAGTCCAGGGTGAGTGTGGTGTGATTGCGACCATAGAGAGTGTGGTCTGATTGAGACCAGGGTGAGTGTGGTGTGATTGTGAGACCAATCTGAGTGTTTGTGTCTGTGAGACCAGGGTGAGTGTGGTATGATTGAGACCAGGGTGAGTGTGGTGTGATTGTGAGACCAGGTTGAGTGTAGTGTGATTGTGGGACCAATGTGAGTATGGTGTGATTGAGACCAGGGTGACTGTGGTGTGATTGTGAGACCAATCTGAGTGTTGTGTGTCTGTGAGACCAGGGTGAGTGTGGTATGATTGAGACCAGGGTGAGTGTGGTGTGATTGTGAGACCAGGCTGAGTGTAGTGTGATTGTGGGACCAATGTGAGTATGGTGTGATTGAGACCAGGGTTAGTGTGGTGTGATTGAGACCAGGGTGAATGTGGTGTGATTGAGACCAGGGTGAATGTGGTGTGATTGAGACCAGGGTGAGTGTGGTGTGATTGCGACCATAGAGAGTGTGGTCTGATTGAGACCAGGGTGAGTGTGGTTTAATTGTGATACCAGGCTGAGTGTGGTGTTATTGAGAGACCAGGGTGAGTGTGGTGTAATTGAGACCAGGGTGAGTGTGGTATGATTGAGACGAGGTTGAGTGTGTTGTGAATGTGAGACCAATCTGAGTGTGGTGTGATTGAAACCAGGGTGAGTGTGGTGTGATTGTGAGACCAGGGTGAGTGTGGTGTGATTGTGAGACCAATGTGAGTGTGGTGTGATTGAGACAAGGGTAAGTGTGGTGCGATTGTGAGACCAGGGTGATTGTGAGACTGGGGTGATTGTGGTGAGATTGAGACCAATTTAAGTGTGTGTGATTGTGAAACTAGAGTGAGTGTGGTGTGATTGTGAGGCCAGGGTGAGTGTGGTGTGATTCAGACCAGGGTGAATGTGGTGTGATTGTGAGACCAGGGTGAGTGTGGTGTGATTGAAACCAGGGTGAATGTGATGTGATTGAGACGAGGGTGAGTGTGGTCTGATTGTGAGACCAATGTGAGTGTGGTGTGATTGAGACCAGGGTAAGTGTGGTGTGATTGTGAGACCAGGGTGATTGTTGTGTGATTGTGAGACTGGGGTGATTGTGGTGAGATTCAGACCAATGTGAGTGTGTGTGATTGTGAGACCAGAGTGAGCGCGGTGTGATTGAGAGACCAGGGTGAGTGTGGTGTGATTGAGACCAGGGTGACCGTGGTGTGATTGAGACCAATGTGAGCGTGGAGTGATTGTGAAACCAGGGTGAGTGTCGTGTGATTGTGAGACCAATGTGAGTGTGGTGTGATTGAGACCAGGGTAAGTGTGGTGTGATTGTGAGACTAGGGTGAGTGTGGTTTGATTGAGACCAGGGTGAGTGTAGTGTGTTTGTGCGACCAGGGTGAGTGTGGTTTCATTGTGAGACCAGGGTAAGTGTGGCTTGCTTGTGAGACCAGGGTGAATGTGGTATGATTGAGACCAGGGTGAGTGTGGTGTGATTGTGAGACCAATTTGAGTGTGTTGTGATTGTGAGACCAGGGTGAGTGTGCTGTGATTCAGACCAGGGTGAGTGTGGTGTGATTGCTACCAGGGTGAGTGTGGTGTGATTGTGAGACCAGGGTAAGTGTGGTGTGATTGTGAGACTAAGGTGATTGTGGTGTGATTGTGAGACTGGGGTGATTGTGGTGAGATTCAGACCAATGTGAGTGTGTGTGATTGTGAGACCAGAGTGAGTGTGGTGTGATTGTGAGACCAGGGTGAGTGTGGTGTGATTGAGACCATGGTGAATGTGGTGTGATTGTGAGACCAGGGTGATTGTGATGAGATTGAGACCAATGTGAGTGTGTGTCATTGTGAGACCAGAGTGAGTGTGGTGTGATTGTGAGACCAGGGTGAGCGTGGTGTGATTGAGACCAGGGTGAATGTGGTGTGATTGTGAGACCAGGGTGAGTGTGGAGTGACTGAGACCAGGGTGAGTGTGGTGTGATTGTGAGGCTAATGTGAGTTTGGTGTGATTGTGAGACCAATGTGAGTGCAGTGTGATTGAGACCAGGGTTAGTGTGGTGTGATTATGAGACCAGGGTGATTGTGGTGTGATTGTGAGACTGGGGTGATTGTGGTGAGATTCAGACCAATGTGAGTGTGTGTGATTGTGAGACCAGAGTGAGTGTGGTGTGATTGAGACCAGGGTGAGTGTGGTGTGATTGAGACCACGGTGAGTGTGATGTGATTGTGAGACCAGGGTGAGTGTGGTGTAATTGAGACCAGGGTGAGCATGCTGTGATTCAGACCAGCGTGTGTGTGGTGTGATTCAGAGCAGGGTGAGTGTGGTATGATTGAGACGAAGGTGAGTGTGGTGTGATTGTGAGACCAATCTGAGTGTGGTGTGATTGAGAGACCAGGGTTAGTGTGGTGTGATTGAGACTAGGGTGAGTGTGGTATGATTGAGACCAGGGTGAGTGTGGTGTGATTGCGATACCAGGTTGAGTGTAGTGTGATTGTGGGACCAATGTGAGTATGGTGTGATTGAGACCAGGGTAAGTGTGGTGTGATTGAGACCAGGGTGAGTGTGGTGTGATTGTGAGACCAGGGTGAGTGTGGTGTGATTGACACCAGGGTGAATGTGGTGTGATTGTGAGACCAGGGTGAGTGTGGTGTGATTGAGACCAGGGTGAGTGTGGTGTGATTGTGAGACCAATGTGAGTGTGGTGTGATGGAGACCAGGGTGAGTGTGGTGTGATTCAGACCAGGATGTGTGTGGTGTGATTGAGAGATCAGAGTGAGTGTGGTGTGATTTAGACCAGGGTGAGTGTGATGTGATTGTGATGTGATTGTGAGACCAATCTGAGTGTGGTGTGATTGTGAGAGCATGGTGAGTGTGGCGTGATTGAGACCAGTGTGAGTGGGGTGTGATTGTGAAACCAGAGTGAGTGTGGTGTGATTGAGACCAGGGTGAGTATGCTGTGCATTAGACCAGGGTCAGTGTGGTGTTATTCAGACCAGGGTGTGTGGGGTGTGATTGAGAGACCAGAGTGAGTGTGGTGTGATTCAGACCAGGGTGAGTGTGATGTGATTGTGAGACCAGGGTGAGTGTGGTGTGATTGAGACCAGGGTGAGTGTGGTGTGTTTGCGACCAGGGAGAGTGTGGTCTGATTGAGACCAGGGTGAGAGTGGTGTGATTGTGAGACCAATCTGAGTGTGGTGTGATTGTGAGACCAATCTGAATATGATGTGATTGTGAGACCAGGGTCAGTGTGGTGTGATTCAGACCAGGGTGTCTGTGGTGTGATTGAGAGACCAGAGTGAGTGTGGTGTGATTCAGACCAGGGTGAGTGTGATGTGATTGTGAGACCAGGGTGAGTGTGGTGTGATTGTGACCAGGGTGAGTGTGGTCTGATTGAGACCAGGGTGAGAGTGGTGTGATTGTGAGACCAATCTGAGTGTGGTGTGACTGTGAGACCAGGGTGAGTGTGGTATGATTGAGACCAGGGTGAGTGTGGTGTGATTGTGAGACCAGGTTGAGTGTAGTGTGATTGTGGGACCAATGTGAGTATGGTGTGATTGAGACCAGGGTGAGTGTGGTGTGATTGTGAGACCAATCTGAGTGTGATGTGATTGTGAGACCAGGGTCAGTGTGGTGTGATTCAGACCAGGATGTGTCTGCTGTGATTGAGAGATCAGAGTGAGTGTGGTGTGATTCAGACCAGGGTAAGTGTGACGTGGTTGTGATGTGATTATGAAACCAGGGTGAGTGTGGTGTGATTGAGACCAGGCTGAGTGTGGTGTGATTGAGACCAGGGAGAGTGTGGTCTGATTGAGACCAGGGTGAGTGTGGTGTGATTGTGAGACCAATCTGAGTGTGGTGTGATTGTGAGACCAGGGTGAGTGTGGTGTTATTGAGAGACCAGGGTGAGTGTGGTGTAATTGAGACCAGGGTGAGTGAGGTGTGATTCAGACCAGGATGTGTCTGCTGTGATTGAGAGATCAGAGTGAGTGTGGTGTGATTCAGACCAGGGTGAGTGTGACGTGGTTGTGATGTGATTGTGAAACCAGGGTGAGTGTGGTGTGATTGAGACCAGGGTGAGTGTGGTCTGATTGAGACCAGGGTGAGTGTTGTGTGATTGTGAGACCAATCTGAGTGTGGTGTGATTGTGAGACCAGGGTGAGTGTGGTGTTATTGAGAGACCAGGGTGAGTGTGGTGTAATTGAGACCAGGGTGAGTGTGGTGCGATTGAGAGCAGGGTGAGTGTGGTATGATTGGGACCAGGTTGACTGTGGTGTGATTGTGAGACCAATCTGAGTGTGTTTTGATTGAAATCAGGGTGAGTGTGGTGTGATTGTACGACCAGTGTGAGTGTGATGTGATTGTGAGACCAATGTGAGTGTGGTGTGATTGAGACAAGGGTAAGTGTGGTGTGATTGTGAGACCAGGGTGATTGTGGTGTGATTGTGAGACTGGGGTGATTGTGGTGAGATTGAGACCAATGTGAGTGTGTGTGATTTTGAGACCAGAGTGAGTGTGGTGTGATTGTGATACCAGGGTGAGTGTGGTGTGATTCAGACCAGGGTGAATGTGGTGTGATTGTGAAACCAGGGTGAGTGTGGTGTGATTGAGACCAGGGTGAATGTGGTGTGATTGTGAGACCAGGGTGACTGTGGTGTGATTGAGACCAGGGTGAGTGTGGTGTGATTGTGAGACCACTGTGAGTGTGGTGTGATGGAGACCAGGGTGAGTGTGGTGTATTGTGAGACCAATCTGAATGTGGTGTGATTGTGAGACCAGGGTCAGTGTGGTGTGATTCAGACCAGGGTGATTGTGATGTGATTGAGACCAGGGAGAGTGTGGTGTGATTGAGACCAGTGTGAGTGTGATGTGATTGTGAGACCAGGGTGAGTGTGGTGTGATTGAGACCAGGGTGAATGTGGTGTGATTGAGTCCAGGGTGAGTGTGGTGTGATTGCGACCATAGAGAGTGTGGTCTGATTGAGACCAGGGTGAGTGTGGTGTGATTGTGAGACCAATCTGAGTGTTTGTGTCTGTGAGACCAGGGTGAGTGTGGTATGATTGAGACCAGGGTGAGTGTGGTGTGATTGTGAGACCAGGTTGAGTGTAGTGTGATTGTGGGACCAATGTGAGTATGGTGTGATTGAGACCAGGGTGAGTGTGGTGTGATTGTGAGACCAATCTGAGTGTTGTGTGTCTGTGAGACCAGGGTGAGTGTGGTATGATTGAGACCAGGGTGAGTGTGGTGTGATTGTGAGACCAGGCTGAGTGTAGTGTGATTGTGGGACCAATGTGAGTATGGTGTGATTGAGACCAGGGTTAGTGTGGTGTGATTGAGACCAGGGTGAATGTGGTGTGATTGAGACCAGGGTGAATGTGGTGTGATTGAGACCAGGGTGAGTGTGGTGTGATTGCGACCATAGAGAGTGTGGTCTGATTGAGACCAGGGTGAGTGTGGTTTAATTGTGAGACCAGGCTGAGTGTGGTGTTATTGAGAGACCAGGGTGAGTGTGGTGTAATTGAGACCAGGGTGAGTGTGGTATGATTGAGACGAGGTTGAGTGTGTTGTGAATGTGAGACCAATCTGAGTGTGGTGTGATTGAAACCAGGGTGAGTGTGGTGTGATTGTGAGACCAGGGTGAGTGTGGTGTGATTGTGAGACCAATGTGAGTGTGGTGTGATTGAGACAAGGGTAAGTGTGGTGCGATTGTGAGACCAGGGTGATTGTGAGACTGGGGTGATTGTGGTGAGATTGAGACCAATTTAAGTGTGTGTGATTGTGAAACTAGAGTGAGTGTGGTGTGATTGTGAGGCCAGGGTGAGTGTGGTGTGATTCAGACCAGGGTGAATGTGGTGTGATTGTGAGACCAGGGTGAGTGTGGTGTGATTGAAACCAGGGTGAATGTGATGTGATTGAGACGAGGGTGAGTGTGGTCTGATTGTGAGACCAATGTGAGTGTGGTGTGATTGAGACCAGGGTAAGTGTGGTGTGATTGTGAGACCAGGGTGATTGTTGTGTGATTGTGAGACTGGGGTGATTGTGGTGAGATTCAGACCAATGTGAGTGTGTGTGATTGTGAGACCAGAGTGAGCGCGGTGTGATTGAGAGACCAGGGTGAGTGTGGTGTGATTGAGACCAGGGTGACCGTGGTGTGATTGAGACCAATGTGAGCGTGGAGTGATTGTGAAACCAGGGTGAGTGTCGTGTGATTGTGAGACCAATGTGAGTGTGGTGTGATTGAGACCAGGGTAAGTGTGGTGTGATTGTGAGACTAGGGTGAGTGTGGTTTGATTGAGACCAGGGTGACTGTAGTGTGTTTGTGCGACCAGGGTGAGTGTGGTTTCATTGTGAGACCAGGGTAAGTGTGGCTTGCTTGTGAGACCAGGGTGAATGTGGTATGATTGAGACCAGGGTGAGTGTCCTGTGATTGTGAGACCAATTTGAGTGTGGTGTGATTGTGAGACCAGGGTGAGTGTGCTGTGATTCAGACCAGTGTGAGTGTGGTGTGATTGCTACCAGGGTGAGTGTGGTGTGATTGTGAGACCAGGGTAAGTGTGGTGTGATTGTGAGACTAAGGTGATTGTGGTCTGATTGTGAGACTGGGGTGATTGTGGTGAGATTCAGACCAATGTGAGTGTGTGTGATTGTGAGACCAGAGTGAGTGTGGTGTGATTGTGAGACCAGGGTGAGTGTGGTGTGATTGAGACCACGGTGAATGTGGTGTGATTGTGAGACCAGGGTGATTGTGATGATATTGAGACCAATGTGAGTGTGTGTCATTGTGAGACCAGAGTGAGTGTGGTGTGATTGTGAGACCAGGGTGAGCGTGGTGTGATTGAGACCAGGGTGAATGTGGTGTGATTGTGAGACCAGGGTGAGTGTGGAGTGACTGAGACCAGGGTGAGTGTGGTGTGATTGTGAGGCTAATGTGAGTTTGGTGTGATTGTGAGACCAATGTGAGTGCAGTGTGATTGAGACCAGGGTTAGTGTGGTGTGATTATGAGACCAGGGTGATTGTGGTGTGATTGTGAGACTGGGGTGATTGTGGTGAGATTCAGACCAATGTGAGTGTGTGTGATTGTGAGACCAGAGTGAGTGTGGTGTGATTGAGACCAGGGTGAGTGTGGTGTGATTGAGACCACGGTGAGTGTGATGTGATTGTGAGACCAGGGTGAGTGTGGTGTAATTGAGACCAGGGTGAGCATGCTGTGATTCAGACCAGCGTGTGTGTGGTGTGATTCAGAGCAGGGTGAGTGTGGTATGATTGAGACGAAGGTGAGTGTGGTGTGATTGTGAGACCAATCTGAGTGTGGTGTGATTGAGAGACCAGGGTTAGTGTGGTGTGATTGAGACTAGGGTGAGTGTGGTATGATTGAGACCAGGGTGAGTGTGGTGTGATTGCGATACCAGGTTGAGTGTAGTGTGATTGTGGGACCAATGTGAGTATGGTGTGATTGAGACCAGGGTAAGTGTGGTGTGATTGAGACCAGGGTGAGTGTGGTGTGATTGTGAGACCAGGGTGAGTGTGGTGTGATTGACACCAGGGTGAATGTGGTGTGATTGTGAGACCAGGGTGAGTGTGGTGTGATTGAGACGAGGGTGAGTGTGGTGTGATTGTGAGACCAATGTGAGTGTGGTGTGATGGAGACCAGGGTGAGTGTGGTGTGATTCAGACCAGGATGTGTGTGGTGTGATTGAGAGATCAGAGTGAGTGTGGTGTGATTTAGACCAGGGTGAGTGTGATGTGATTGTGATGTGATTGTGAGACCAATCTGAGTGTGGTGTGATTGTGAGAGCATGGTGAGTGTGGCGTGATTGAGACCAGTGTGAGTGGGGTGTGATTGTGAAACCAGAGTGAGTGTGGTGTGATTGAGAACAGGGTGAGTATGCTGTGCATCAGACCAGGGTCAGTGTGGTGTTATTCAGACCAGGGTGTGTGGGGTGTGATTGAGAGACCAGAGTGAGTGTGGTGTGATTCAGACCAGGGTGAGTGTGATGTGATTGTGAGACCAGGGTGAGTGTGGTGTGATTGAGACCAGGGTGAGTGTGGTGTGATTGAGACCAGGGTGAGTGTGGTGTGTTTGCGACCAGGGAGAGTATGGTCTGATTGAGACCAGGGTGAGAGTGGTGTGATTGTGAGACCAATCTGAGTGTGGTGTGATTGTGAGACCAATCTGAATATGATGTGATTGTGAGACCAGGGTCAGTGTGGTGTGATTCAGACCAGGGTGTCTGTGGTGTGATTGAGAGACCAGAGTGAGTGTGGTGTGATTCAGACCAGGGTGAGTGTGATGTGATTGTGAGACCAGGGTGAGTGTGGTGTGATTGTGACCAGGGTGAGTGTGGTCTGATTGAGACCAGGGTGAGAGTGGTGTGATTGTGAGACCAATCTGAGTGTGGTGTGACTGTGAGACCAGGGTGAGTGTGGTATGATTGAGACCAGGGTGAGTGTGGTGTGATTGTGAGACCAGGTTGAGTGTAGTGTGATTGTGGGACCAATGTGAGTATGGTGTGATTGAGACCAGGGTGAGTGTAGTGTGATTGTGAGACCAATCTGAGTGTGATGTGATTGTGAGACCAGGGTCAGTGTGGTGTGATTCAGACCAGGATGTGTCTGCTGTGATTGAGAGATCAGAGTGAGTGTGGTGTGATTCAGACCAGGGTATGTGTGACGTGGTTGTGATGTGATTGTGAAACCAGGGTGAGTGTGGTGTGATTGAGACCAGGGTGAGTGTGGTGTGATTGAGACCAGGGAGAGTGTGGTCTGATTGAGACCAGGGTGAGTGTGGTGTGATTGTGAGACCAATCTGAGTGTGGTGTGATTGTGAGACCAGGGTGAGTGTGGTGTTCTTGAGAAACCAGGGTGAGTGTGGTGTAATTGAGACCAGGGTGAGTGAGGTGTGAATGAGACCAGGGTGAGTGTGGTATGATTGGGACCAGGTTGACTGTGGTGTGATTGTGAGACCAATCTGAGTGTGTTTTGATTGAAATCAGGGTGAGTGTGGTGTGATTGTGCGACCAGTGTGAGTGTGATGTGATTGTGAGACCAATGTGAGTGTGGTGTGATTGAGACAAGGGTAAGTGTGGTGTGATTGTGAGACCAGGGTGATTGTGGTGTGATTGTGAGACTGGGGTGATTGTGGTGAGATTGAGACCAATGTGAGTGTGTGTGATTTTGAGACCAGAGTGAGTGTGGTGTGATTGTGATACCAGGGTGAGTGTGGTGTGATTCAGACCACGGTGAATGTGGTGTGATTGTGAGACCAGGGTGAGTGTGGTGTGATTGACACCAGGGTGAATGTGGTGTGATTGTGAGACCAGGGTGAGTGTGGTGTGATTGAGACCAGGGTGAGTGTGGTGTGATTGTGAGACCAATGTGAGTGTGGTGTGATGGAGACCAGGGTGAGTGTGGTGTGATTCAGACCAGGATGTGTGTGGTGTGATTGAGAGATCAGAGTGAGTGTGGTGTGATTCAGACCAGGGTGAGTGTGATGTGATTGTGATGTGATTGTGAGACCAATCTGAATGTGGTGTGATTGTGAGACCAGGGTCAGTGTGGTGTGATTCAGACCAGGGTGATTGTGATGTGATTGAGACCAGGGAGAGTGTGGTCTGATTGAGACCAGGGTGTGTGTGGTGTGATTGAGAGACCAGAGTGAGTGTGGTGTGATTGTGAGACCAGGGTGAGTGTGGTATGATTGAGACCAGGGTGAGTGTGGTGTGATTGTGAGACCACGTAGAGTGTAGTGTGATTGTGGGACCAATGTGAGTATGGTGTGATTGAGACCAGCGTGAATGTGGTGTGATTGTAAGACCAATGTGAGTGTGGTGTGATTGAGACCAGGGTAAGTGTGGTGTGATTGTGAGACCAGGGTGATTGTTGTGTGATTTTGAGACTGGGGTGATTGTGGTGAGATTGAGACCAATGTGAGTGTGTGTGATTGTGAGACCAGAGTGAGCGCGGTGTGATTGAGAGACCAGGGTGAGTGTGGTGTGATTGAGACCAGGGTGACCGTGGTGTGATTGAGACCAATGTGAGCGTGGAGTGATTGTGAGACCAGGGTGAGTGTGGAGTGATTGTGAGACCAATGTGAGTGTGGTGTGATTGAGACCAGGGTAAGTGTGGTGTGATTGTGAGACTAGGGTGAGTGTGGTTTGATTGAGACCAGGGTGAGTGTAGTGTGATTGTGCGACCAGGGTGAGTGTGGTTTGATTGTGAGACCAGGGTGAGTGTGGCTTGATTGTGAGACCAGGGTGAATGTGGTATGATTGAGACCAGGGTGAGTGTGGTGTGATTGTGAGACCAATTTGAGTGTGGTGTGATTGCTACCAGGGTGAGTGTGGTGTGATTGTGAGACCAGGGTAAGTGTGGTGTGATTGTGAGAGCAGGGTGATTGTGGTGTGATTGTGAGACTGGGGTGATTGTGGTGAGATTCAGATCAATGTGAGTGTGTGTGATTGTGAGACCAGAGTGAGTGTGGTGTGATTGTGAGACCAGGGTGAGTGTGGTGTGATTGAGACCACGGTGAATGTGGTGTGATTGTGAGACCAGGGTGATTGTGGTGAGATTGAGACCAATGTGAGTGTGTGTCATTGTGAGACCAGAGTGAGTGTGGTGTGATTGTGAGACCAGGGTGAGCGTGGTGTGATTGAGACCAGGGTGAATGTAGTGTGATTGTGAGACCAGGGTGAGTGTGGAGTGACTGAGACCAGGGTGAGTGTGGTGTGATTGAGACCAGGATGAGTGTGGTGTGATTGTGAGGCTAATGTGAGTTTGGTGTGATTGTGAGACCAATGTGAGTGCAGTGTGATTGAGACCAGGGTTAGTGTGGTGTGATTATGAGACCAGGGTGATTGTGGTGTGATTGTGAGACTGGGGTGATTGTGGTGAGATTCAGACCAATGTGAGTGTGTGTGATTGTGAGACCAGAGTGAGTGTGGTGTGATTGAGAGACCAGGGTGAGTGTGGTGTGATTGAGACCAGGTTGACCGTGGTGTGATTGAGACCAATGTGAGTGTGGTGTGATTGTGAGACCAGGGTGAGTGTGGTGTGATTGAGGCCAGGGTGAGTGTGGTGTGATTGTACCACCAGGGTGAGTGTGGTGTGATTGTGAGACGAGGGTGAGTGTGGTGTCATTCAGAGCAGGGTGAGTGTGGTATGATTGAGACGAGGGTGAGTGTGGTGTGATTATAAGACCAATCTGAGTGTGGTGTGATTGTGAGACTAGGGTGAGTGTTGTGTGATTCAGACCAGGGTGCGTGTGGTGTGATTGAGAGACCAATGTGAGTGTGGTGTGATTGAGACCAGGGTAAGTGTGGTGTGATTGTGAGACGAGGGTGATTGTGGTGTGATTGTGAGACTAGGGTGATTGTGGTGAGATTCAGACCAATGTGAGTGTGTGTGATTGTGAGACCAGAGTGAGTGTGGTGTGATTGAGAGACTAGGGTGAGTGTGGTGTGATTCAGACCAGGGTGCGTGTGGTGTGATTGAGAGACCAGGGTGAGTGTGGTGTGATTGAGACTAGGGTGAGTGTGGTATGATTGAGACCAGGGTGAGTGTGGTGTGATTGTGAGACCAATGTGAGTGTGGTGTGATTGAGACCACGGTGAATGTGGTGTGATTGTGAGACCAGGGTGATTGTGGTGAGATTGAGACCAATGTGAGTGTGTGTCATTGTGAGACCAGAGTGAGTGTGGTGTGATTGTGAGACCAGGGTGAGCGTGGTGTGATTGAGACCAGGGTGAATGTGGTGTGATTGTGAGACCAGGGTGAGTGTGGAGTGACTGAGACCAGGGTGAGTGTGGTGTGATTGAGACCAGGATGAGTGTGGTGTGATTGTGAGGCTAATGTGAGTTTGGTGTGATTGTGAGACCAATGTGAGTGCAGTGTGATTGAGACCAGGGTTAGTGTGGTGTGATTGTGAGACCAGGGTGATTGTGGTGTGATTGTGAGACTGGGGTGATTGTGGTGAGATTCTGACCAATGTGAGTGTGTGTGATTGTGAGACCAGAGTGAGTGTGGTGTGATTGAGAGACTAGGGTGAGTGTGGTGTGATTCAGACCAGGGTGCGTGTGGTGTGATTGAGAGACCAGGGTGAGTGTGGTGTGATTGAGACTAGGGTGAGTGTGGTATGATTGAGACCAGGGTGAGTGTGGTGTGATTGTGAGACCAATGTGAGTGTGGTGTGATTGAGACTAGTGTTAGCGGGGTGTGATTGTGAAACCAGGGTGAGTGTGGTGTGATTGAGACCAGGGTGAGTATGCTCTGATTCAGAGCAGGGTTAGTGTGGTGTGATTCAGACCAGGGTTAGTGTGGTGTGATTCAGACCAGGGTGAATGTGGTATGATTGAGGCCAGGGGGAGTGTGGTGTGATTGTGAGACCAATCTGAATATGGTGTGATTGTGAGACCAGGGTCAGTGTGGTGTGATTCAGACCAGGGTGTGTGTGGTGTGATTGAGATACCAGAGTGAGTGTGGTGTGAATCAGACCAGGGTGAGTGTGACGTGGTTGTGATGTGATTGTGAGACCAGGGTGAGTGTGGTGTGATTGAGACCAGGGTGAGTGTGGTGTGATTGAGACCAGGGAGAGTGTGGTCTGATTGAGACAAGGGTGAGTGTGGTGTGATTGTGAGACCAACCTGACTGTGGTGTGATTGTGAGACCAGGGTGAGTGTGGTGTTATTGAGAGACCAGGGTGAGTGTGGTGTAATTGAGACCAGGGTGAGTGTGGTGTGATTGAGACCAGGGTGAGTGTGGTATGATTGAGACCTGGTTGAGTGTGGTGTGATTGTGAGTCCAATCTGAGTGTGTTTTGTTTGAAATCAGTGTGAGTGTGGTGTGATTGTGAGACCAGGGTGATTGTGGTGTGATTGTGAGACTGGGGTGATACTGGTGAGATTGAGACCAATGTGAGTGTGTGTGATTTTGAGACCAGAGTGAGTGTGGTGTGACTGTGAGACCAGGGTGAGTGTGGTGTGATTCAGACCAGGGCGAATGTGGTGTGATTGCGAGACCAGGGTGAGTGTGGTGTGATTGAGACCAGGGTGAATGTGGTGTGATTGTGAGACCAGGGTGAGTGTGGTGTGATTGAGACCAGGGTGAGTGTGGTGTGATTGTGAGACCAGGGTGATTGTGGTGTGATTGTGAGACTCGGGTGATTGTGGTGAGATTCAGACCAATGTGAGTGTGTGTGATTGTGAGACCAGAGTGAGTGTGGTGTGATTGAGACCAGGGTGACTGTGGTGTGATTGAGACCAGGATGAGTGTGGTGTGATTGTGAGGCTAATGTGAGTTTGGTGTGATTGTGAGACCAATGTGAGTGCAGTGTGATTGAGACCAGGGTTAGTGTGGTGTGATTGTGAGACCAGGGTGATTGTGGTGTGATTGTGAGACTGGGGTGATTGTGGTGAGATTCTGACCAATGTGAGTGTGTGTGATTGTGAGACCAGAGTGAGTGTGGTGTGATTGAGAGACTAGGGTGAGTGTGGTGTGATTCAGACCAGGGTGCGTGTGGTGTGATTGAGAGACCAGGGTGAGTGTGGTGTGATTGAGACTAGGGTGAGTGTGGTATGATTGAGACCAGGGTGAGTGTGGTGTGATTGTGAGACCAATGTGAGTGTGGTGTGATTGAGACTAGTGTTAGCGGGGTGTGATTGTGAAACCAGGGTGAGTGTGGTGTGATTGAGACCAGGGTGAGTATGCTCTGATTCAGAGCAGGGTTAGTGTGGTGTGATTCAGACCAGGGTTAGTGTGGTGTGATTCAGACCAGGGTGAATGTGGTATGATTGAGGCCAGGGGGAGTGTGGTGTGATTGTGAGACCAATCTGAATATGGTGTGATTGTGAGACCAGGGTCAGTGTGGTGTGATTCAGACCAGGGTGTGTGTGGTGTGATTGAGATACCAGAGTGAGTGTGGTGTGAATCAGACCAGGGTGAGTGTGACGTGGTTGTGATGTGATTGTGAGACCAGGGTGAGTGTGGTGTGATTGAGACCAGGGTGAGTGTGGTGTGATTGAGACCAGGGAGAGTGTGGTCTGATTGAGACAAGGGTGAGTGTGGTGTGATTGTGAGACCAACCTGACTGTGGTGTGATTGTGAGACCAGGGTGAGTGTGGTGTTATTGAGAGACCAGGGTGAGTGTGGTGTAATTGAGACCAGGGTGAGTGTGGTGTGATTGAGACCAGGGTGAGTGTGGTATGATTGAGACCTGGTTGAGTGTGGTGTGATTGTGAGTCCAATCTGAGTGTGTTTTGTTTGAAATCAGTGTGAGTGTGGTGTGATTGTGAGACCAGGGTGATTGTGGTGTGATTGTGAGACTGGGGTGATACTGGTGAGATTGAGACCAATGTGAGTGTGTGTGATTTTGAGACCAGAGTGAGTGTGGTGTGACTGTGAGACCAGGGTGAGTGTGGTGTGATTCAGACCAGGGCGAATGTGGTGTGATTGCGAGACCAGGGTGAGTGTGGTGTGATTGAGACCAGGGTGAATGTGGTGTGATTGTGAGACCAGGGTGAGTGTGGTGTGATTGAGACCAGGGTGAGTGTGGTGTGATTGTGAGAACAATGTGAGTGTGGTGTGATTGAGACCAGGGTAAGTGTGGTGTGCTTGTGAGACCAGGGTGATTGTGGTGTGATTGTGAGACTCGGGTGATTGTGGTGAGATTCAGACCAATGTGAGTGTGTGTGATTGTGAGACCAGAGTGAGTGTGGTGTGATTGAGACCAGGGTGACTGTGGTGTGATTGTGAGACCAATCTGAGTGTGGTGTGAGTGTGATACCAGGGTGAGTGTGGTATGATTCAGACCAGGGTGCGTGTGGTATGATTGAGAGACCAGGGTGAGTGTGGTGTGATTGAGACTAGGGTGAGTGTGGTATGATTGAGACCAGGGTTAGTGTGGTGTGATTGTGAGACCAGGTTGAGTGTAGTGTGGTTGTGGGACCAATGTGAGTATAGTGTGATTGAGACCAGGGTAAGTGTGGTGTGATTGAGACCAGGGTGAGTGTGGTGTGATTGTGAGACCAGGGTGAGTGTGGTGTGATTGTGAGACCAATCTGAGTGGGGTGGGATTGTGACACCATGGTGAGTGTGGTGTGATTGAGAGACCAGGGTGAGTGTGGTGTGATTGAGACCCGGGTGAATGTGGTGTGATTGAGACCAGGTTGAGCGTGGTGTGATTGCGACCATAGAGAGTGTGGTCTGATTGAGACCAGGGTGAGTGTGGTGTGATTGTGAGACCAATCTGAGTGTGGTGTGACTGTGAGACCTGGGTGAGTGTGGTATGATTGAGACCAGGGTGAGTGTGGTGTGATTGTGAGACCAGGTTGAGTGTAGTGTGATTGTGGGACCAATGTGAGTATGGTCTGATTGAGACCAGGATGAGTGTGGTGTGATTGTGAGACCAATCTGAATGTGGTGTGATTGTGAGACCAGGGTCAGTGTGGTGTGATTCAGACCAGGATGTGTGTGGTGTGATTGAGAGATCAGAGTGAGTGTGGTGTGATTCAGACCAGGGTGAGTGTGATGTGATTGTGAGACCAGGGTGAGTGTGGTGTGATTGAGACCAGGGTGAGTGTGGTGTGATTGAGACCAGGGAGAGTGTGGTCTGATTGAGACCAGGGTGAGTGTGGTGTAATTGTGAGACCAGGGTGAGTGTGGTGTTATTGAGAGACCAGGGTGAGTGTGGTGTGATTGAGACTAGGGTGAGTGTGGTATGATTGAGACGAGGTTGAGTGTGGTGTGAATGTGTGACCAGGGTGAGTGTGGTGTGATTGAGACCAGGGTGAATGTGGTGTGATTGAGACCAGGGTGAGTGTGGTGTGATTGCGACCATAGAGAGTGTGGTCTGATTGAGACCAGGGTCAGTGTGGTGTGACTGTGAGACCAATCTGAGTGTGGTGTGACTGTGAGACCAGGGTGAGTGTGGTATGATTGAGACCAGGGTGAGTGTGGTGTGATTGTGAGACCAGGTAGAGTGTAGTGTGATTGTGGGACCAATGTGAGTATGGTGTGATTGAGACCAGCGTGAGTGTGGTGTGATTGTGAGACCAATCTGAATGTGGTGTGATTGTGAGAGCAGGGTCAGTGTGGTGTGATTGAAACCAGGCTGAGTGTCGTGTGATTGAGACCAGGGAGAGTGTGGTCTGATTGAGACCAGGGTGAGTGTGGTGTAATTGTGAGACCAGGGTGAGTGTGGTGTTATTGAGAGACCAGGGTGAGTGTGGTGTAATTGAGACCAGGGTGAGTGTTGTGTGATTGAGACCAGGGTGAGTGTGGTATGATTGAGACGAGGTTGAGTGTGTTGTGAATGTGAGACCAATCTGAGTGTGGTGTGATTGAAACCAGGGTGAGTGTGGTGTGATTGTGAGACCAGGGTGAGTGTGGTGTGATTGTGAGACCAATGTGAGTGTGGTGTGATTGAGACAAGGGTAAGTGTGGTGTGATTGTGAGACCAGGGTGATTGTGAGACTGGGGTGATTGTGGTGAGATTGAGACCAATGTAAGTGTGTGTGATTGTGAGACCAGGGTGAGTGTGGTATGATTGAGACCAGGGTGAGTATGGTGTGATTGTGAGACCAATCTGAGTGTGGTGTGAGTGTGAGACCAGGGTGAGTGTGGTCTGATTCAGACCAGGGTGGGTTTGGTATGATTGAGAGACCAGGGTGAGTGTGGTGTGATTGAGACTAGGGTGAGTGTGGTATGATTGAGACCAGGGTGAGTGTGGTGTGATTGTGAGACCAGGTTGAGTGTTGTGTGGTTGTGGGACCAATGTGAGTATGGTGTGATTAAGACCAGGGTAAGTGTGGTGTGATTGAGACCAGGGTGAGTGTGGTGTGATTGTGAGATCAGGGTGAGTGTGGTGTGATTGTGAGACCAATCTGAGTGTGGTGTGATTGTGAGACCATGGTGAGTGTGGTGTGATTGAGACCAGTGTGAGTGGGGGGTGATTGTGAAACCAGGGTGAGTGTGGTGTGATTGAGACCAGGGTGAGTATGCTGTGATTCAGACCAGGGTTAGTGTGGTGTGATTCAGATCAGGGTGTGTGTGGTGTGATTGAGAGACCAGAGTGAGTGTGGTGTGATTCAGACCAGGGTGAGTGTGATGTGATTGTGAGACCAGGGTGAGTGTGGTGTGATTGAGACCAGGGTGAATGTGGTGTGATTGAGACCAGTGTGAGTGTGGTGTGATTGCAACCCTAGAGAGTGTGGTCTGATTGACACCAGGGTGAGTGTGGTGTGATTGTGAGACCAATCTGAGTGTGGTGTGTCTGTGAGACCAGGGTGAGTGTGGTATGATTGAGACCAGGGTGAGTGTGGTGTGATTGAGAGCAGGTTGAGTGTGGTGTGATTATGAGACCAATCTGAGTGTGCTGTGATTGTGAGACCAGGGTGAGTGTGGTGTGATTGAGAGACCAGGGTGAGTGTGGTGTGATTGAGACCAGGGTGAGTGTGGTATGATTGAGACCAGGGTGAGTGTGGTGTGATTGTGAGACCAGGGTGAGTGTGGTGTGATTGAGACCAGGGGAGTGTGGTGTGATTGTGAGACCAATGTGAGTGTGGTGTGATTGAGACAAGGGTAAGTGTGGTGTGATTGTGAGACCAGGGTGATTGTGGTGTGATTGTGAGACTGGGGTGATTGTGGTGAGATTGAGACCAATGTGAGTGTGTGTGATTGTGAGACCAGGGTGAGTGTGGTGTGATTGAGAGACCAGTGTGATTGTGGTGTGATTGTGAGACTGTGGTGATTGTGGTGAGATTCAGAACAATGTGAGTGTGTGCGATTGTGAGACCAGAGTGAGTGTGGTGTGATTGAGAGACCAGGGTGAGTGTGGTGTGATTGAGACCAGGGTGAATGTGGTGTGATTGAGACCAGAGTGAGTGTGGTGTGATTGCGAGACCAATCTGAGTGTGGTGTGTCTGTGAGACCAGGGTGAGTGTGGTATGATTGAGACCAGGGTGAGTGTGGTGTGATTGTGAGACCAGGTTGAGTGTAGTGTGATTGTGGGACCAATGTGAGTATGGTGTGATTGAAACCAGGGTGAGTGTGGTGTGATTGTGAGACCAATCCGAATGTGGTGTGATTGTGAGACCAGGGTCAGTGTGGTGTGATTCAGACCAGGATGTGTGTGGTGTGATTGAGAGATCAGAGTGAGTGTGGTGTGATTCAGACCAGGGTGAGTGTGGTGTGATTGTGAGACCAATCTGAGTGTGGTGTGTCTGTGAGACCAGGGTGAGTGTGGTATGATTGAGACCAGGGTGAGTGTGGTGTGATTGTGAGACCAGGTTGAGTGTAGAGTGATTGTGGGACCAATGTGAGTATGGTGTGATTGATACCAGGGTGAGTGTGGTGTGATTGTGAGATCAGGGTGAGTGTGGTGTGATTGTGAGACTAATCTGAGTGTGGTGTGATTGTGAGACCATGGTGAGTGTGGTGTGATTGAGACCAGTGTGAGTGGGGTGTGATTGTGAAACCAGGGTGAGTGTGGTGTGATTGAGACCAGGGTGAGTATGCTGTGATTCAGACCAGGGTTAGTGTGGTGTGATTCAGATCAGGGTGTGTGTGGTGTGATTGAGAGACCAGAGTGAGTGTGTTGTGATTCAGACCAGGGTGAGTGTGATGTGATTGTTAGACCAGGGTGAGTGTGGTGTGATTGAGACCAGGGTGAATGTGGTGTGATTGAGACCAGAGTGAGTGTGGTGTGATTGCGAGACCAATCTGAGTGTGGTGTGTCTGTGAGACCAGGGTGAGTGTGGTATGATTGAGACCAGGGTGAGTGTGGTGTGATTGTGAGACCAGGTTGAGTGTAGTGTGATTGTGGGACCAATGTGAGTATGGTGTGATTGAAACCAGGGTGAGTGTGGTGTGATTGTGAGACCAATCCGAATGTGGTGTGATTGTGAGACCAGGGTCAGTGTGGTGTGATTCAGACCAGGATGTGTGTGGTGTGATTGAGAGATCAGAGTGAGTGTGGTGTGATTCAGACCAGGGTGAGTGTGGTGTGATTGTGCGACCAATCTGAGTGTGGTGTGTCTGTGAGACCAGGGTGAGTGTGGTATGATTGAGACCAGGGTGAGTGTGGTGTGATTGTGAGACCAGGGTGTGTGTGGTATGATTGAGAGACCAGGGTGAGTGTGGTGTGATTGAGACTCGGGTGAGTGTGGTATGATTGAGACCAGGGTGAGTGTGGTGTGATTGTGAGACCAGGTTGAGTGTTGTGTGGTTGTGGGACCAATGTGAGTATGGTGTGATTGAGATCAGGATAAGTGTGGTGTGATTGAGACCAGGGTGAGTGTGGTGTGATTGTGAGATCAGGGTGAGTGTGGTGTGATTGTGAGACCAATCTGAGTGTGGTGTGATTGTGAGACCATGGTGAGTGTGGTGTGATTGAGACCAGTGTGAGTGGGGTGTGATTCAGATCAGGGTGTGTGTGGTGTGATTGAGAGACCAGAGTGAGTGTGGTGTGATTCAGACCAGGGTGAGTGTGATGTGATTGTGAGACCAGGGTGAGTGTGGTGTGATTGAGACCAGGGTGAATGTGGTGTGATTGAGACCAGAGTGAGTGTGGTGTGATTGCGAGACCAATCTGAGTGTGGTGTGTCTGTGAGACCAGGGTGAGTGTGGTATGATTGAGACCAGGGTGAGTGTGGTGTGATTGTGAGACCAGGTTGAGTGTAGTGTGATTGTGGGACCAATGTGAGTATGGTGTGATTGAAACCAGGGTGAGTGTGGTGTGATTGTGAGACCAATCCGAATGTGGTGTGATTGTGAGACCAGGGTCAGTGTGGTGTGATTCAGACCAGGATGTGTGTGGTGTGATTGACAGATCAGAGTGAGTGTGGTGTGATTCAGACCAGGGTGAGTGTGGTGTGATTGTGAGACCAATCTGAGTGTGGTGTGTCTGTGAGACCAGGGTGAGTGTGTTATGATTGAGACCAGGGTGAGTGTGGTGTGATTGTGAGACCAGGTTGAGTGTAGTGTGATTGTGGGACCAATGTGAGTATGGTGTGATTGAGACCAGGGTGAGTGTGGTGTGATTGTGAGATCAGGGTGAGTGTGGTGTGATTGTGAGACCAATCTGAGTGTGGTGTGATTGTGAGACCATGGTGAGTGTGGTGTGATTGAGACCAGTGTGAGTGGGGTGTGATTGTGAAACCAGGGTGAGTGTGGTGTGATTGAGACCAGGGTGAGTATGCTGTGATTCAGACCAGGGTTAGTGTGGTGTGATTCAGATCAGGGTGTGTGTGGTGTGATTGAGAGACCAGAGTGAGTGTGGTGTGATTCAGACCAGGGTGAGTGTGATGTGATTGTGAGACCAGGGTGAGTGTGGTGTGATTGAGACCAGGGTGAATGTGGTGTGATTGAGACCAGAGTGAGTGTGGTGTGATTGCGAGACCAATCTGAGTGTGGTGTGTCTGTGAGACCAGGGTGAGTGTGGTATGATTGAGACCAGGGTGAGTGTGGTGTGATTGTGAGACCAGGTTGAGTGTAGTGTGATTGTGGGACCAATGTGAGTATGGTGTGATTGAAACCAGGGTGAGTGTGGTGTGATTGTGAGACCAATCCGAATGTGGTGTGATTGTGAGACCAGGGTCAGTGTGGTGTGATTCAGACCAGGATGTGTGTGGTGTGATTGAGAGATCAGAGTGAGTGTGGTGTGATTCAGACCAGGGTGAGTGTGGTGTGATTGTGAGACCAATCTGAGTGTGGTGTGTCTGTGAGACCAGGGTGAGTGTGGTATGATTGAGACCAGGGTGAGTGTGGTGTGATTGTGAGACCAGGTTGAGTGTAGTGTGATTGTGGGACCAATGTGAGTATGGTGTGATTGAAACCAGGGTGAGTGTGGTGTGATTGTGAGACCAATCCGAATGTGGTGTGATTGTGAGACCAGGGTCAGTGTGGTGTGATTCAGACCAGGATGTGTGTGGTGTGATTGAGAGATCAGAGTGAGTGTGGTGTGATTCAGACCAGGGTGAGTGTGATGTGATTGAGAGACCAGGGTGAGTGGGGTGTGATTGAGACCAGGGTGAGTGTGGTGTAATTGTGAGACCAGGGTGAGTGTGGTGTTATTGAGAGACCAGGGTGAGTGTGGTGTGATTGAGACTAGGGTGAGTGTGGTATGATTGAGACGAGGTTGAGTGTGGTGTGAATGTGTGACCAGGGTGAGTGTGGTGTGATTGAGACCAGGGTGAATGTGGTGTGATTGAGACCAGGGTGAGTGTGGTGTGATTGCGACCATAGAGAGTGTGGTCTGATTGAGACCAGGGTGAGTGTGGTGTGATTGTGAGACCAATCTGAGTGTGGTGTGACTGTGAGACCAGGGTGAGTGTGGTATGATTGAGACCAGGGTGAGTGTGGTGTGATTGTGAGACCAATCTGAATGTGGTGTGATTGTGATACCAGGGTCAGTGTGGTGTGATTCAGACCAGGATGTGTGTGGTGTTATTGAGGGATCAGAGTGACTGTAGTGTGATTTAGACCAGGGTGAGTGTGATGTGATTGTGATGTGATTGTGAGACCAGGGTGAGTGTGGTGTGATTGAGACCAGGCTGAGTGTGGTGTGAGTGAGACCAGGGAGAGTGTGGTCTGATTGAGACGAGGTTGTGTGTGTTGTGAATGTGAGACCAATCTGAGTGTGGTGTGATTGAAACCAGGGTGAGTGTGGTGTGATTGTGAGACCAGGGTGAGTGTGGTGTGATTGTGAGACCAATGTGAGTGTGGTGTGATTGAGAGAAGGGTCAGTGTGGTGTGATTGTGAGACCAGGGTGATTGTGGTGTGATTGTGAGACCAATGTGAGTGTGGTGTGATTGAGACCAGGGTGAGTGTGATGTGATTGTGATGTGATTGTGAGACCAGGGTGAGTGTGGTGTGATTGAGACCAGGCTGAGTGTGGTGTGAGTGAGACCAGGGAGAGTGTGGTCTGATTGAGACGAGGTTGTGTGTGTTGTGAATGTGAGACCAATCTGAGTGTGGTGTGATTGAAACCAGGGTGAGTGTGGTGTGATTGTGAGACCAGGGTGAGTGTGGTGTGATTGTGAGACCAATGTGAGTGTGGTGTGATTGAGAGAAGGGTCAGTGTGGTGTGATTGTGAGACCAGGGTGATTGTGGTGTGATTGTGAGACCAATGTGAGTGTGGTGTGATTGAGACCAGGGTAAGTGTGGTGTGATTGTGAGACCAGGGTGAGTGTGGTGTTATTGAGAGACCAGGGTGAGTGTGGTGTGATTGAGACCAGGGTGAGTGTGGTATGATTGAGACGAGGTTGAGTGTGGTGTGATTGAGACCAGGGTGAATGTGGTGTGATTGGGACCAGGGTGAGTGTGGTGTGATTGTGAGACCAATCTGAGTGTGGTGTGACTGTGAGACCAGGGTGAGTGTGGTATGATGGAGACGAGGTTGAGTGTGGTGTGAATGTGTGACCAGGGTGAGTGTGGTGTGATTGAGACCAGGGTGAATGTGGTGTGATTGAGACCAGGGTGAGTGTGGTGTGATTGCGACCATAGAGAGTGTGTTCTGATTGAGACCAGGGTGAGTGTGGTGTGATTGTGAGACCAATCTGAGTGTGGTGTGACTGTGAGACCAGGGTGAGTGTGGTATGATTGAGACCAGGGTGAGTGTGGTGTGATTGTGAGACCAGGTAGAGTGTAGTGTGATTGTGGGACCAATGTAAGTATGGTGTGATTGAGACCAGCGTGAGTGTGGTGTGATTGTGAGACCAATCTGAATGTGGTGTGATTGTGAGACCAGGGTCAGTGTGGTGTGATTCAGACCAGGATGTGTGTGGTGTTATTGAGGGATCAGAGTGAGTGTGGTGTGATTCAGACCAGGGTGAGTGTGATGTGATTGTGATGTGATTGTGAGACCAGGGTGAGTGTGGTGTGATTGAGACCAGGCTAAGTGTGGTGTGATTGAGACCAGGGAGAGTGTGGTCTGATTGAGACCAGGGTGAGTGTGGTGTAATTGTGAGACCAGGGTGAGTGTGGTGTTATTGAGAGACCAGGGTGAGTGTGGTGTAATTGAGACCAGGGCGAGTGTTGTGTGATTGAGACCAGGGTGAGCGTGGTATGATTGAGACGAGGTTGAGTGTGTTGTGAATGTGAGACCAATCTGAGTGTGGTGTGATTGAAACCAGGGTGAGTGTGGTGTGATTGTGAGACCAGGGTGAGTGTGGTGTGATTGTGAGACCAATGTGAGTGTGGTGTGATTGAGACAAGGGTAAGTGTGGTGTGATTGTGAGACCAGGGTGATTGTGAGACTGGGGTGATTGTGGTGAGATTGAGACCAATGTAAGTGTGTGTGATTGTGAGAGTAGAGTGAGTGTGGTGTGATTGTGAGACCAGGGTGAGTGTGGTGTGATTCAGACCAAAGTGAATGTGGTGTGATTGTGAGACCAGGTTGAGTGTGGTGTGATTGAGACCAGGGTGAACGTGGTGTGATTGTAAGACCAATGTGAGTGTGGTGTGATTGAGACCAGGGTAAGTGTGGTGTGATTGTGAGACCAGGGTGATTGTTGTGTGATTGTGAGACTGGGGTGATTGTGGTGAGATTGAGACCAATGTGAGTGTGTGTGATTGTGAGACCAGGTAGAGTGTAGTGTGATTGTGGGACCAATGTGAGTATGGTGTGATTGAGACCAGCGTGAGTGTGGTGTGATTGTGAGACCAATCTGAATGTGGTGTTATTGTGAGACCAGGGTCAGTGTGGTGTGATTCAGACCAGGATGTGTGTGGTGTTATTGAGGGATCAGAGTGAATGTGGTGTGATTCAGACCAGGGTGAGTGTGATGTGATTGTGATGTGATTGTGAGACCAGGGTGAGTGTGGTGTGATTGAGACCAGGCTGAGTGTTGTGTGATTGAGACCAGGGAGAGTGTGGTCTGATTGAGACCAGGGTGAGTGTGGTGTAATTGTGAGACCAGGGTGGGTGTGGTGTTATTGAGAGACCAGGGTGAGTGTGGTGTAATTGAGACCAGGGTGAGTGTTGTGTGATTGAGACCAGGGTGAGTGTGGTATGATTGAGACAAGGTTGAGTGTGTTGTGAATGTGAGACCAATCTGAGTGTGGTGTGATTGAAACCAGGGTGAGTGTGGTGTGATTGTGAGACCAGGGTGAGTGTGGTGTGATTGTGAGACCAATGTGAGTGTGGTGTGATTGAGACAAGGGTAAGTGTGGTGTGATTGTGAGACCAGGGTGATTGTGAGACTGGGGTGATTGTGGTGAGATTGAGACCAATGTAAGTGTGTGTGATTGTGAGAGTAGAGTGAGTGTGGTGTGATTGTGAGACCAGGGTGAGTGTGGTGTGATTCAGACCAAAGTGAATGTGGTGTGATTGTGAGACCAGGTTGAGTGTGGTGTGATTGAGACCAGGGTGAATGTGGTGTGATTGTAAGACCAATGTGAGTGTGGTGTGATTGAGACCAGGGTAAGTGTGGTGTGATTGTGAGACCAGGGTGATTGTTGTGTGATTGTGAGACTGGGGTGATTGTGGTGAGATTGAGACCAATGTGAGTGTGTGTGATTGTGAGACCAGAGTGCGCGTGGTGTGATTGAGAGACCAGGGTGACCGTGGTGTGATTGAGACCAATGTGAGTGTGGAGTGATTGTGAGACCAGGGTGAGTGTGGTGTGATTGTGAGACCAATGTGAGTGTGGTGTGATTGAGACCAGGGTAAGTATGGTGTGATTGTGAGACCAGGGTGAGTGTGGTGTTATTGAGAGACCAGGGTGAGTGTGGTGTGATTGAGACCAGGGTGAGTGTGGTATGATTGAGATGAGGTTGAGAGTGGTGTGATTGAGACCAGGGTGAATGTGGTGTGATTGAGACCAGGGTGAGTGTGGTGTGATTGTGAGACCAATCTGAGTGTGGTGTGACTGTGAGACCAGGGTGAGTGTGGTATGATTGAGACGAGGTTGAGTGTGGTGTGAATGTGTGACCAGGGTGAGTGTGGTGTGATTGAGACCGGGGTGAATGTGGTGTGATTGAGACCAGGGTGAGTGTGGTGTGATTGCGACCATAGAGAGTGTGTTCTGATTGAGACCAGGGTGAGTGTGGTGTGATTGTGAGACCAATCTGAGTGTGGTGTGACTGTGAGACCAGGGTGAGTGTGGTGTGATTGTGAGACCAGGTTGAGTGTAGTGTGATTGTGGGACCAATGTGAGTATGGTGTGATTGAGACCAGCGTGAATGTGGTGTGATTGTAAGACCAATGTGAGTGTGGTGTGATTGAGACCAGGGTAAGTGTGGTGTGATTGTGAGACCAGGGTGATTGTTGTGTGATTGTGAGACTGGGGTGATTGTGGTAAGATTGAGACCAATGTGAGTGTGTGTGATTGTGAGACCAGAGTGAGCGTGGTGTGATTGAGAGACCAGGGTGACCGTGGTGTGATTGAGACCAATGTGAGTGTGGAGTGATTGTGAGACCAGGGTGAGTGTGGTGTGATTGTGAGACCAATGTGAGTGGGGTGTGATTGAGACCAGGGTAAGTGTGGTGTGATTGTGAGACTAGGGTGAGTGTGGTTTGATTGAGACCAGGGTGAGTGTAGTGTGATTGTGAGACCAGGGTGAGTGTCGTGTGATTGTGAGACCAGGGTGAGTGTGGCTTGATTGTGAGACCAGGGTGAGTGTGGTATGATTGAGACCAGGGTGAGTGTGGTGTGATTGTGAGACCAATTTGAGTGTGGTGTGATTGTGAGACCAGGGTGAGTGTGGTGTGATTCAGACCAGGGTGAGTGTGGTGTGATTCAGACGAGGGAGAGTATGGTGTGATTCAGACCAGGGTGAATGTGGTGTGATTGCTACCAGGGTAGGTGTGGTGTGATTGTGAGACCAGGGTAAGTGTGGTGTGATTGTGAGACCAGGGTGATTGTGGTGAGATTTTGAGTCTGGAGTGATTGTGGTGAGATTCAGACCAATGTGAGTATGTGTGATTGTGAGACCAGAGTGAGTGTGGTGTGAGTCTGAGACCAGGGTGAGTGTGGTGTGATTGAGACCAGGGTGAATGTGGTGTGATTGTGAGACCAGGGTGATTTTGGTGAGATTGAGACCAATGTGAGTGTGTGTGACTGTGAGACCAGAGTGAGTGTGGTGTGATTGTGAGACCAGGGTGAGCGTGGTGTGATTGAGACCAGGGTGAATGTGGTGTGATTGTGAGACCAGGGTAAGTGTGGTGTGATTGTGAGACCAGGGTGATTGTGGTGTGATTTTGAGTCGGGGGTGATTGTGGTGAGATTCAGACCAATGTGAGTATGTGTGATTGTGAGACCAGAGTGAGTGTGGTGTGACTGCGAGACCGGGGTGAGTGTGGTATGATTGAGACCAGGGTGAGTGTGGTGTGATTGTGAGACCAGGTAGAGTGTAGTGTGATTGTGCGACCAATGTGAGTATGGTGTGATTAAGCCCAGCGTGAGTGTGGTGTGATTGTGAGACCAATCTGAATAAGGTGTGATTGTGAGACCAGGGTCAGTGTGGTGTGATTCAGACCAGGATGTGTGTGGTGTGATTGAGAGATGAGAGTGAGTGTGGTGTGATTCAGACCAGGGTGAGTGTGATGTGATTATGATGTGATTGTGAGACCAGGGTGAGTGTGGTGTGATTGAGACCAGGGTGAGTGTGGTGTGATTGTGAGACCAATGTGAGTGTGGTGTGATTGAGACAAGGGTAAGTGTGGTGTGATTGTGAGACCAGGGTGAGTGTGGTGTGATTGTGAGACCAATGTGAGTGTGGTGTGATTGAGACAAGGGTAAGTGTGGTGTGATTGTGAGACCAGGGTGATTGTGAGACTGGGGTGATTGTGGTGAGATTGAGACCAATGTAAGTGTGTGTGATTGTGAGAGTAGAGTGAGTGTGGTGTGATTGTGAGACCAGGGTGAGTGTGGTGTGATTCAGACCAAAGTGAATGTGGTGTGATTGTGAGACCAGGTTGAGTGTGGTGTGATTGAGACCAGGGTGAATGTGGTGTGATTGTAAGACCAATGTGAGTGTGGTGTGATTGAGACCAGGGTAAGTGTGGTGTGATTGTGAGACCAGGGTGATTGTTGTGTGATTGTGAGACTGGGGTGATTGTGGTGAGATTGAGACCAATGTGAGTGTGTGTGATTGTGAGACCAGAGTGAGCGTGGTGTGATTGAGAGACCAGGGTGACCGTGGTGTGATTGAGACCAATGTGAGTGTGGAGTGATTGTGAGACCAGGGTGAGTGTGGTGTGATTCAGACCAAAGTGAATGTGGTGTGATTGTGAGACCAGGTTGAGTGTGGTGTGATTGAGACCAGGGTGAATGTGGTGTGATTGTAAGACCAATGTGAGTGTGGTGTGATTGAGACCAGGGTAAGTGTGGTGTGATTGTGAGACCAGGGTGATTGTTGTGTGATTGTGAGACTGGGGTGATTGTGGTGAGATTGAGACCAATGTGAGTGTGTGTGATTGTGAGACCAGAGTGAGCGTGGTGTGATTGAGAGACCAGGGTGACCGTGGTGTGATTGAGACCAATGTGAGTGTGGAGTGATTGTGAGACCAGGGTGAGTGTGGTGTGATTGTGAGACCAATGTGAGTGTGGTGTGATTGAGACCAGGGTAAGTATGGTGTGATTGTGAGACCAGGGTGAGTGTGGTGTTATTGAGAGACCAGGGTGAGTGTGGTGTGATTGAGACCAGGGTGAGTGTGGTATGATTGAGATGAGGTTGAGAGTGGTGTGATTGAGACCAGGGTGAATGTGGTGTGATTGAGACCAGGGTGAGTGTGGTGTGATTGTGAGACCAATCTGAGTGTGGTGTGACTGTGAGACCAGGGTGAGTGTGGTATGATTGAGACGAGGTTGAGTGTGGTGTGAATGTGTGACCAGGGTGAGTGTGGTGTGATTGAGACCAGGGTGAATGTGGTGTGATTGAGACCAGGGTGAGTGTGGTGTGATTGCGACCATAGAGAGTGTGTTCTGATTGAGACCAGGGTGAGTGTGGTGTGATTGTGAGACCAATCTGAGTGTGGTGTGACTGTGAGACCAGGGTGAGTGTGGTATGATTGAGACCAGGGTGAGTGTGGTGTGATTGTGAGACCACGTAGAGTGTAGTGTGATTGTGGGACCAATGTGAGTATGGTGTGATTGAGACCAGCGTGAATGTGGTGTGATTGTAAGACCAATGTGAGTGTGGTGTGATTGAGACCAGGGTAAGTGTGGTGTGATTGTGAGACCAGGGTGATTGTTGTGTGATTGTGAGACTGGGGTGATTGTGGTGAGATTGAGACCAATGTGAGTGTGTGTGATTGTGAGACCAGAGTGAGCGTGGTGTGATTGAGAGACCAGGGTGACCGTGGTGTGATTGAGACCAATGTGAGTGTGGAGTGATTGTGAGACCAGGGTGAGTGTGGTGTGATTGTGAGACCAATGTGAGTGGGGTGTGATTGAGACCAGGGTAAGTGTGGTGTGATTGTGAGACTAGGGTGAGTGTGGTTTGATTGAGACCAGGGTGAGTGTAGTGTGATTGTGAGACCAGGGTGAGTGTCGTGTGATTGTGAGACCAGGGTGAGTGTGGCTTGATTGTGAGACCAGGGTGAGTGTGGTATGATTGAGACCAGGGTGAGTGTGGTGTGATTGTGAGACCAATTTGAGTGTGGTGTGATTGTGAGACCAGGGTGAGTGTGGTGTGATTCAGACCAGGGTGAGTGTGGTGTGATTCAGACGAGGGAGAGTATGGTGTGATTCAGACCAGGGTGAGTGTGGTGTGATTGCTACCAGGGTAGGTGTGGTGTGATTGTGAGACCAGTGTAAGTGTGGTGTGATTGTGAGACCAGGGTGATTGTGGTGAGATTTTGAGTCTGGAGTGATTGTGGTGAGATTCAGACCAATGTGAGTATGTGTGATTGTGAGACCAGAGTGAGTGTGGTGTGAGTCTGAGACCAGGGTGAGTGTGGTGTGATTGAGACCAGGGTGAATGTGGTGTGATTGTGAGACCAGGGTGATTTTGGTGAGATTGAGACCAATGTGAGTGTGTGTGACTGTGAGACCAGAGTGAGTGTGGTGTGATTGTGAGACCAGGGTGAGCGTGGTGTGATTGAGACCAGGGTGAATGTGGTGTGATTGTGAGACCAGGGTAAGTGTGGTGTGATTGTGAGACCAGGGTGATTGTGGTGTGATTTTGAGTCTGGGGTGATTGTGGTGAGATTCAGACCAATGTGAGTATGTGTGATTGTGAGACCAGAGTGAGTGTGGTGTGACTGCGAGACCAGGGTGAGTGTGGTATGATTGAGACCAGGGTGAGTGTGGTGTGATTGTGAGACCAGGTAGAGTGTAGTGTGATTGTGCGACCAATGTTAGTATGGTGTGATTAAGCCCAGCGTGAGTGTGGTGTGATTGTGAGACCAATCTGAATAAGGTGTGATTGTGAGACCAGGGTCAGTGTGGTGTGATTCAGACCAGGATGTGTGTGGTGTGATTGAGAGATCAGAGTGAGTGTGGTGTGATTCAGACCAGGGTGAGTGTGATGTGATTATGATGTGATTGTGAGACCAGGGTGAGTGTGGTGTGATTGAGACCAGGGTGAGTGTGGTGTGATTGTGAGACCAATGTGAGTGTGGTGTGATTGAGACAAGGGTAAGTGTGGTGTGATTGTGAGACCAGGGTGAGTGTGGTGTGATTGTGAGACCAATGTGAGTGTGGTGTGATTGAGACAAGGGTAAGTGTGGTGTGATTGTGAGACCAGGGTGATTGTGAGACTGGGGTGATTGTGGTGAGATTGAGACCAATGTAAGTGTGTGTGATTGTGAGAGTAGAGTGAGTGTGGTGTGATTGTGAGACCAGGGTGAGTGTGGTGTGATTCAGACCAAAGTGAATGTGGTGTGATTGTGAGACCAGGTTGAGTGTGGTGTGATTGAGACCAGGGTGAATGTGGTGTGATTGTAAGACCAATGTGAGTGTGGTGTGATTGAGACCAGGGTAAGTGTGGTGTGATTGTGAGACCAGGGTGATTGTTGTGTGATTGTGAGACTGGGGTGATTTTGGTGAGATTGAGACCAATGTGAGTGTGTGTGATTGTGAGACCAGAGTGAGCGTGGTGTGATTGAGAGACCAGGGTGACCGTGGTGTGATTGAGACCAATGTGAGTGTGGAGTGATTGTGAGACCAGGGTGAGTGTGGTGTGATTGTGAGACCAATGTGAGTGTGGTGTGATTGAGACCAGGGTAAGTATGGTGTGATTGTGAGACCAGGGTGAGTGTGGTGTTATTGAGAGACCAGGGTGAGTGTGGTGTGATTGAGACCAGGGTGAGTGTGGTATGATTGAGATGAGGTTGAGAGTGGTGTGATTGAGACCAGGGTGAATGTGGTGTGATTGAGACCAGGGTGAGTGTGGTGTGATTGTGAGACCAATCTGAGTGTGGTGTGACTGTGAGACCAGGGTGAGTGTGGTATGATTGAGACGAGGTTGAGTGTGGTGTGAATGTGTGACCAGGGTGAGTGTGGTGTGATTGAGACCAGGGTGAATGTGGTGTGATTGAGACCAGGGTGAGTGTGGTGTGATTGCGACCATAGAGAGTGTGTTCTGATTGAGACCAGGGTGAGTGTGGTGTGATTGTGAGACCAATCTGAGTGTGGTGTGACTGTGAGACCAGGGTGAGTGTGGTATGATTGAGACCAGGGTGAGTGTGGTGTGATTGTGAGACCACGTAGAGTGTAGTGTGATTGTGGGACCAATGTGAGTATGGTGTGATTGAGACCAGCGTGAATGTGGTGTGATTGTAAGACCAATGTGAGTGTGGTGTGATTGAGACCAGGGTAAGTGTGGTGTGATTGTGAGACCAGGGTGATTGTTGTGTGATTGTGAGACTGGGGTGATTGTGGTGAGATTGAGACCAATGTGAGTGTGTGTGATTGTGAGACCAGAGTGAGCGTGGTGTGATTGAGAGACCAGGGTGACCGTGGTGTGATTGAGACCAATGTGAGTGTGGAGTGATTGTGAGACCAGGGTGAGTGTGGTGTGATTGTGAGACCAATGTGAGTGGGGTGTGATTGAGACCAGGGTAAGTGTGGTGTGATTGTGATACTAGGGTGAGTGTGGTTTGATTGAGACCAGGGTGAGTGTAGTGTGATTGTGAGACCAGGGTGAGTGTCGTGTGATTGTGAGACCAGGGTGAGTGTGGCTTGATTGTGAGACCAGGGTGAGTGTGGTATGATTGAGAGCAGGGTGAGTGTGGTGTGATTGTGAGACCAATTTGAGTGTGGTGTGATTGTGAGACCAGGGTGAGTGTGGTGTGATTCAGACCAGGGTGAGTGTGGTGTGATTCAGACGAGGGAGATAATGGTGTGATTCAGACCAGGGTGAGTGTGGTGTGATTGCTACCAGGGTAGGTGTGGTGTGATTGTGAGACCAGGGAAAGTGTGGTGTGATTGTGAGACCAGGGTGATTGTGGTGAGATTTTGAGTCTGGAGTGATTGTGGTGAGATTCAGACCAATGTGAGTATGTGTGATTGTGAGACCAGAGTGAGTGTGGTGTGAGTCTGAGACCAGGGTGAGTGTGGTGTGATTGAGACCAGGGTGAATGTGGTGTGATTGTGAGACCAGGGTGATTTTGGTGAGATTGAGACCAATGTGAGTGTGTGTGATTGTGAGACCAGAGTGAGTGTGGTGTGATTGTGAGACCAGGGTGAGCGTGGTGTGATTGAGACCAGGGTGAATGTGGTGTGATTGTGAGACCAGGGTAAGTGTGGTGTGATTGTGAGACCAGGGTGATTGTGGTGTGATTTTGAGTCTGGGGGGATTGTGGTGAGATTCAGACCAATGTGAGTATGTGTGATTGTGAGACCAGAGTGAGTGTGGTGTGACTGCGAGACCAGGGTGAGTGTGGTATGATTGAGACCAGGGTGAGTGTGGTGTGATTGTGAGACCAGGTAGAGTGTAGTGTGATTGTGCGACCAATGTGAGTATGGTGTGATTAAGCCCAGCGTGAGTGTGGTGTGATTGTGAGACCAATCTGAATGTGGTGTGATTGTGAGACCAGGGTCAGTGTGGTGTGATTCAGACCAGGATGTGTGTGGTGTGATTGAGAGATCAGAGTGAGTGTGGTGTGATTCAGACCAGGGTGAGTGTGATGTGATTATGATGTGATTGTGAGACCAGGGTGAGTGTGGTGTGATTGAGACCAGGGTGAGTGTGGTGTGATTGTGAGACCAATGTGAGTGTGGTGTGATTGAGACAAGGGTAAGTGTGGTGTGATTGTGAGACCAGGGTGAGTGTGGTGTGATTGTGAGACCAATGTGAGTGTGGTGTGATTGAGACAAGGGTAAGTGTGGTGTGATTGTGAGACCAGGGTGATTGTGAGACTGGGGTGATTGTGGTGAGATTGAGACCAATGTAAGTGTGTGTGATTGTGAGAGTAGAGTGAGTGTGGTGTGATTGTGAGACCAGGGTGAGTGTGGTGTGATTCAGACCAAAGTGAATGTGGTGTGATTGTGAGACCAGGTTGAGTGTGGTGTGATTGAGACCAGGGTGAATGTGGTGTGATTGTAAGACCAATGTGAGTGTGGTGTGATTGAGACCAGGGTAAGTGTGGTGTGATTGTGAGACCAGGGTGATTGTTGTGTGATTGTGAGACTGGGGTGATTGTGGTGAGATTGAGACCAATGTGAGTGTGTGTGATTGTGAGACCAGAGTGAGCGTGGTGTGATTGAGAGACCAGGGTGACCGTGGTGTGATTGAGACCAATGTGAGTGTGGAGTGATTGTGAGACCAGGGTGAGTGTGGTGTGATTGTGAGACCAATGTGAGTGTGGTGTGATTGAGACCAGGGTAAGTATGGTGTGATTGTGAGACTAGGGTGAGTGTGGTGTTATTGAGAGACCAGGGTGAGTGTGGTGTGATTGAGACCAGGGTGAGTGTGGTATGATTGAGATGAGGTTGAGAGTGGTGTGATTGAGACCAGGGTGAATGTGGTGTGATTGAGACCAGGGTGAGTGTGGTGTGATTGTGAGACCAATCTGAGTGTGGTGTGACTGTGAGACCAGGGTGAGTGTGGTATGATTGAGACGAGGTTGAGTGTGGTGTGAATGTGTGACCAGGGTGAGTGTGGTGTGATTGAGACCAGGGTGAATGTGGTGTGATTGAGACCAGGGTGAGTGTGGTGTGATTGCGACCATAGAGAGTGTGTTCTGATTGAGACCAGGGTGAGTGTGGTGTGATTGTGAGACCAATCTGAGTGTGGTGTGACTGTGAGACCAGGGTGAGTGTGGTATGATTGAGACCAGGGTGAGTGTGGTGTGATTGTGAGACCACGTAGAGTGTAGTGTGATTGTGGGACCAATGTGAGTATGGTGTGATTGAGACCAGCGTGAATGTGGTGTGATTGTAAGACCAATGTGAGTGTGGTGTGATTGAGACCAGGGTAAGTGTGGTGTGATTGTGAGACCAGGGTGATTGTTGTGTGATTGTGAGACTGGGGTGATTGTGGTGAGATTGAGACCAATGTGAGTGTGTGTGATTGTGAGACCAGAGTGAGCGTGGTGTGATTGAGAGACCAGGGTGACCGTGGTGTGATTGAGACCAATGTGAGTGTGGAGTGATTGTGAGACCAGGGTGAGTGTGGTGTGATTGTGAGACCAATGTGAGTGGGGTGTGATTGAGACCAGGGTAAGTGTGGTGTGATTGTGAGACTAGGGTGAGTGTGGTTTGATTGAGACCAGGGTGAGTGTAGTGTGATTGTGAGACCAGGGTGAGTGTCGTGTGATTGTGAGACCAGGGTGAGTGTGGCTTGATTGTGAGACCAGTGTGAGTGTGGTATGATTGAGAGCAGGGTGAGTGTGGTGTGATTGTGAGACCAATTTGAGTGTGGTGTGATTGTGAGACCAGGGTGAGTGTGGTGTGATTCAGACCAGGGTGAGTGTGGTGTGATTCAGACGAGGGAGATAATGGTGTGATTCAGACCAGGGTGAGTGTGGTGTGATTGCTACCAGGGTAGGTGTGGTGTGATTGTGAGACCAGGGAAAGTGTGGTGTGATTGTGAGACCAGGGTGATTGTGGTGAGACTTTGAGTCTGGAGTGATTGTGGTGAGATTCAGACCAATGTGAGTATGTGTGATTGTGAGACCAGAGTGAGTGTGGTGTGAGTCTGAGACCAGGGTGAGTGTGGTGTGATTGAGACCAGGGTGAATGTGGTGTGATTGTGAGACCAGGGTGATTTTGGTGAGATTGAGACCAATGTGAGTGTGTGTGATTGTGAGACCAGAGTGAGTGTGGTGTGATTGTGAGACCAGGGTGAGCGTGGTGTGATTGAGACCAGGGTGAATGTGGTGTGATTGTGAGACCAGGGTAAGTGTGGTGTGATTGTGAGACCAGGGTGATTGTGGTGTGATTTTGAGTCTGGGGTGATTGTGGTGAGATTCAGACCAATGTGAGTATGTGTGATTGTGAGACCAGAGTGAGTGTGGTGTGACTGCGAGACCAGGGTGAGTGTGGTATGATTGAGACCAGGGTGAGTGTGGTGTGATTGTGAGACCAGGTAGAGTGTAGTGTGATTGTGCGACCAATGTGAGTATGGTGTGATTAAGCCCAGCGTGAGTGTGGTGTGATTGTGAGACCAATCTGAATGTGGTGTGATTGTGAGACCAGGGTCAGTGTGGTGTGATTCAGACCAGGATGTGTGTGGTGTGATTGAGAGATCAGAGTGAGTGTGGTGTGATTCAGACCAGGGTGAGTGTGATGTGATTATGATGTGATTGTGAGACCAGGGTGAGTGTGGTGTGATTGAGACCAGGGTGAGTGTGGTGTGATTGTGAGACCAATGTGAGTGTGGTGTGATTGAGACAAGGGTAAGTGTGGTGTGATTGTGAGACCAGGGTGAGTGTGGTGTGATTGTGAGACCAATGTGAGTGTGGTGTGATTGAGACAAGGGTAAGTTTGGTGTGATTGTGAGACCAGGGTGATTGTGAGACTGGGGTGATTGTGGTGAGATTGAGACCAATGTAAGTGTGTGTGATTGTGAGAGTAGAGTGAGTGTGGTGTGATTGTGAGACCAGGGTGAGTGTGGTGTGATTCAGACCAAAGTGAATGTGGTGTGATTGTGAGACCAGGTTGAGTGTGGTGTGATTGAGACCAGGGTGAATGTGGTGTGATTGTAAGACCAATGTGAGTGTGGTGTGATTGAGACCAGGGTAAGTGTGGTGTGATTGTGAGACCAGGGTGATTGTTGTGTGATTGTGAGACTGGGGTGATTGTGGTGAGATTGAGACCAATGTGAGTGTGTGTGATTGTGAGACCAGAGTGAGCGTGGTGTGATTGAGAGACCAGGGTGACCGTGGTGTGATTGAGACCAATGTGAGTGTGGAGTGATTGTGAGACCAGGGTGAGTGTGGTGTGATTGTGAGACCAATGTGAGTGTGGTGTGATTGAGACCAGGGTAAGTATGGTGTGATTGTGAGACTAGGGTGAGTGTGGTGTTATTGAGAGACCAGGGTGAGTGTGGTGTGATTGAGACCAGGGTGAGTGTGGTATGATTGAGATGAGGTTGAGAGTGGTGTGATTGAGACCAGGGTGAATGTGGTGTGATTGAGACCAGGGTGAGTGTGGTGTGATTGTGAGACCAATCTGAGTGTGGTGTGACTGTGAGACCAGGGTGAGTGTGGTATGATTGAGACGAGGTTGAGTGTGGTGTGAATGTGTGACCAGGGTGAGTGTGGTGTGATTGAGACCAGGGTGAATGTGGTGTGATTGAGACCAGGGTGAGTGTGGTGTGATTGCGACCATAGAGAGTGTGTTCTGATTGAGACCAGGGTGAGTGTGGTGTGATTGTGAGACCAATCTGAGTGTGGTGTGACTGTGAGACCAGGGTGAGTGTGGTATGATTGAGACCAGGGTGAGTGTGGTGTGATTGTGAGACCACGTAGAGTGTAGTGTGATTGTGGGACCAATGTGAGTATGGTGTGATTGAGACCAGCGTGAATGTGGTGTGATTGTAAGACCAATGTGAGTGTGGTGTGATTGAGACCAGGGTAAGTGTGGTGTGATTGTGAGACCAGGGTGATTGTTGTGTGATTGTGAGACTGGGGTGATTGTGGTGAGATTGAGACCAATGTGAGTGTGTGTGATTGTGAGACCAGAGTGAGCGTGGTGTGATTGAGAGACCAGGGTGACCGTGGTGTGATTGAGACCAATGTGAGTGTGGAGTGATTGTGAGACCAGGGTGAGTGTGGTGTGATTGTGAGACCAATGTGAGTGGGGTGTGATTGAGACCAGGGTAAGTGTGGTGTGATTGTGAGACTAGGGTGAGTGTGGTTTGATTGAGACCAGGGTGAGTGTAGTGTGATTGTGAGACCAGGGTGAGTGTCGTGTGATTGTGAGACCAGGGTGAGTGTGGCTTGATTGTGAGACCAGTGTGAGTGTGGTATGATTGAGACCAGGGTGAGTGTGGTGTGATTGTGAGACCAATTTGAGTGTGGTGTGATTGTGAGACCAGGGTGAGTGTGGTGTGATTCAGACCAGGGTGAGTGTGGTGTGATTCAGACGAGGGAGAGTATGGTGTGATTCAGACCAGTGTGAGTGTGGTGTGATTGCTACCAGGGTAGGTGTGGTGTGATTGTGAGACCAGGGTAAGTGTGGTGTGATTGTGAGACCAGGGTGATTGTGGTGAGATTTTGAGTCTGGAGTGATTGTGGTGAGATTCAGACCAATGTGAGTATGTGTGATTGTGAGACCAGAGTGAGTGTGGTGTGAGTCTGAGACCAGGGTGAGTGTGGTGTGATTGAGACCAGGGTGAATGTGGTGTGATTGTGAGACCAGGGTGATTTTGGTGAGATTGAGACCAATGTGAGTGTGTGTGATTGTGAGACCAGAGTGAGTGTGGTGTGATTGTGAGACCAGGGTGAGCGTGGTGTGATTGAGACCAGGGTGAATGTGGTGTGATTGTGAGACCAGGGTAAGTGTGGTGTGATTGTGAGACCAGGGTGATTGTGGTGTGATTTTGAGTCTGGGGTGATTGTGGTGAGATTCAGACCAATGTGAGTATGTGTGATTGTGAGACCAGAGTGAGTGTGGTGTGACTGCGAGACCAGGGT